>NC_089587.1:50433757-50733757 GCF_019320115.1 Miscanthus floridulus
ATAACTTGTTGAACTAGCTAGCTGCTACTGAATTGATCTAGCTGAGCTATTACTGAATTGAGATAGCTTAGTTATCATTTGTGACTGTGTTCTTCAATTCATCATCATAATTTTAGAATATTTGCTTGCAGTAGCATTTCTATTGACCCACTTCTAGTAGCATTTCTGCTATTCCATTTTCAAATTTTTTTGTTCCTAGTGACCATTTTATTTCTAGGCTAATCAGCCAGATCTCATTGTGATGATATATGCATATTTTGCATTCCAGGATCATTTTTTTCAGTTCCTTGCAGTTAAAATCTAACACTACAACAAAAAAAAGATTTTAGGAGACAGCCCATTTTATTAGTAGAGACGGACTAGAAATGTCAACAATCTCCTAAAATGTTTAGGAATTTTCAGAGATGGTTAACTCATTCTTTATAGAGACGACTATCAAAGACCCACTTCGTAAAATCAGTTAGAGGTGGTCCTCTTAAGAAGGCCACCTCTAAAAATAAGGATCATTTAAGTAAGGTCTGGACCATTAAACAACTCTAATTTCACACGACCCCTCCCCTCGTTCCTCACATCTCTCTGCCACACCCCTCCTGTCACAGTTGCCGACTTGCCGCACTGTCCACCTCACATCTCTCTTTCTCATCCACAGGAGGCAGCCCCCCTGGCGGCCCTTAGACTTAGGCAACGACGGCCCGGCCTTGGTGGCTGTTGGCGGCGGCACAATGACCTAATTTTTTATAATTTAGCCTTTTTTTTGGAGAAAATTTACGTTTTGCTTCAAAGAGGGGCAAAGAGGGGCAGGTATTGAAAAAGGCGAGAAATTTTCCTTCAATGCGGCAGGAGAGGACACCAGAAGTGCAGGAGGCAATTTATTAACGCGAGAACGTGCGTGCGCGCACGGGCCAGGCCACACCTAGCTCGGCGCCCAGATACGTGGCGTCGAAGTACCGGTCACATGAACACCATCTAGGATGTCCTACTGTGTACGGTCAGGCACCTCGACGTCAAGATCTATGGCGCCGAGACGAGACGTGTTACCTCGACGCCATGAGTCCGGGTGTCGACTCCAGGGTCCAAAGATGAGTTTAAGTCCCCCAGGAGACAAAATGTAATTTTTTTTAAAAAAAAGAGCTAAATTGTAAAAAAATGAGGGCACAACGACCAAGCTGCATCACGGCTCATGTAAATTCGTAATACACATGTTCTCTGCATTTCTCAATAATGCAGTAATGATTCAAGTTTACAAAACCATGAAATTAAAAACCAGCACCTCTTGTTTTATACAACTAGTACTGAACGCAACATGCATGATGGATTCATTTCATGACATTGTCTTGTCACTGGAAGTATTTGGCTATTTGCACACTCTCCATTAATCAATCCATTCAGTTGTGGCAATAGTAGATTGATTTAGATAGCATGCTGTTATCAATTAATTACATCCCATATAGCACAAGTCATGTACGCGTGCGTGGGCCGGCATGATTCGATCCTACAACCTCAAACCTCACATGTACCTCCCCTAGCCACTCTACCCAAAGTCACCTGTGAGTAAGGGTTCACTTTACTAGATTTAGAAACGAATATTATTTAGGATCCTAAACAAACTCAAACAAAAAGAGGTTTCAACTGAAAAGTTGTAGATATCATCAATCACTACAACTTTGTTTTTGGTCGTTTCTCCATTCGATGTCGTTTCAAAATTTTCAAATTTTCAAAATGCAAGGAATTCAAACATGAATTTTATTAGATAAATGATTTCAATTTAATAAGTTGTCAACTACAAAGTTGTATAGCTATTCAAAATCTACAATTTTGGTTTTTGTCGTTTCTCCGTTCAAGAACATTGAAAATTTTGAGTTTCAAAATGTGAGGACTTCAATCTGAATTTTGTGACCATAGATTATTTCAAATGAAAAAAAAGTTATTAATGCTTAGATCTTTTCAAGACATGTAACTTTGATTCCGGCCATTGGTCCATCTAAAGTCATTTCAAAAATTCAAAATTGGGGGTGTTGTTTGGTTCTCCGGATACCTAGCTTGCCTCACTTTGCTTTGCCTTACCAAACAAATAGATTTTCCTCTCCTGTCGTGGCATGGTGAATCCTTGCCAGCGCAGACCACAATCCAAACGAATTACCATCTGCACTATACTGCTGGAAGCTATCTGTTGAAACTCAAAAAGTGTCTCAACATGGTTCATAGGCATCGCCAACAAGTTATAAACATCATAGGCGTGTTGGAAACCAAATGGCACAAGAAAACAGCGAGCGAAACACGTGAGGAAGACGACGAGCCGTGCGAGCCACCTCCAATCGGGTTAGCCGACTTGATTTTAAAATGTGAGAACTTTAAATAGAATTGGCTTGACATAAATGATTACAACTAAAAAAAGTCGTCAACTACAAAGTTATAGATCTCTTCGATTTTGATATAAAGTTTATCTTTTTTTTTACTTCATTTGATAAAGCTATGAATTTGACTGTGGAATAGTAGCAGGTACCCTGGATATATTGCAGTACGAGTGTACATGGTGCAAAATGTGGATGATAAAAAAAAAAGTCAAAAGGGACGAGTAGTGAAAAAACGGAGCTCAAATTGATACCGATGTTACGTTGATAGCGGGTGCTGTTGACGATCTTGTCTGGTCGCCTTTGTCGATTTTTCAGTACTGCATCCCTCCGTCGAGAATCGAGAGATGATGGCGCCCGCGCGTGTGGTCCAGTAGTTTGACGAATAATTCGATTATTATGCAAGTCAACGAAATTTGCCTGTCTGAATAATTCGATCGCCTTGGCCACTCGGTCTCGGTCGTCCCATCTTAATTATGAGTACGTATGGATCATGAAATTTTGGTGGCACGGAGGTAATCCTTCACCCATCAACTGACGCTGACACTTCATCTTTCCTCTTAATAGACGTGTTCTCGAGGTAAAAAAAAGAGACGTTGACACTTCATCGATCGAGACTTGATTGTATGTGTCGGAAGAACGTTGACTTCTGAGTCTACTACTACTATTACTTGTATTTTGTACTCCCTCCATCCCAAATTATAAGTCACTCCAAAAAATTTGGAGAGTCAAAGCATCTCAAGTTTAATCAAAATTATAAAAAGAATTACCAAGATTTATGACATCAAATAGATATACTATGAAAATATAATTAATGAAGAACCTAATGATACTTAATTGGTATCATAAATGTTATTATCATGTCATATAAATTTAGTCAAACTTTAGATGCTTTGACTCTATAAGATTCTTGTAATGACTTATAATTTGGGATCGAGGTAGTATATAGAAATAACCAGCGTGATGGGTGAATTAAAAATGTAGACCGGTTTAACTCGTCTGATGTGCCATCCTATTACGTAGCTGGCACGTCACGGTTACGAAACCTAGCTTGATGTGTTGGGTGGGCTGAGATTAAGGCCCTGTTTGGTTTTTATAGGCGCTCCTAAAATTTCTGTCACATTGAATGTTTAGATACATGCATAAAGTATTAAATATAGACTAATTATGAAACTAATTACACAACTTGCGACTAATTTACGAGACGAATCTTTTAAGCCTAATTAGTTCATGATTTGACAACGTGGGCTACAGTAAACATGTGCTAATGACAGATTAATTAGGCTTTAAAAAATCATCTCGCAAATTAGTCTCCATCTATGTAATTGGTTTTATAATTAATCTATATTTAATACTCTTTATTAGTATCTAAATATTCGGTGTGCCATAAATTTTAGAAGCAAGTAAATAACCAAACACGCCCCTAAGAGAAAAGAATGGCACTGAAATTTTCTTTTCCTTTTCCAAAAAAGGAGGCAGGATAAAAAGTAGGACAACGACCACGATGGGACTTGGGTGGGCTGAGACATCGAATGTTTGGTTCCTGTCACATCGAATGTTTGGACATATGCATGGAGTATTAAATATAGACTAATTATGAAACTAATTGCATAATTTGCGACTAATTTGTGAGACGAATCTTTTAAGCCTAATTAAACCATGATTTGACAACGTGGTGCTACAGTAAACATGTACTAATGACAGATTAATTAGACTTAAAAATTTATCTCGGAAATTAGCCTCCACCTATGTAATTGGTTTTATAATTAATCTATATTTGATGCTTCTTATTAGTATCTAAATATTCGATGTGACATAAATTTTAAGAGCGACTAAAGAACCAAACAACCCTAAGAGAAAAGAATGGCACTGGAATCTAAGAGAAAAGAATGGCACTGAATTTTCTTTTCCTTTTCCAAAAAAAGGAGGCAGGATAAAAAGTAGGACAACGATCACGATGGGACTTGGGTGGGCTAAGACTAAGGCCTCGTTTAGTTGGATGAAGTTTGGCATTCTGGCCACTGTAGCATTTTCGTTTTTATTTAGCAATTAGTATTTAATCATGGACTAATTAGGCTCAAAACGTTTGTCTCGCGATTTTCAACCAAACTGTGCAATTAGTTTTTTTCGTCTATATTTAATGATCCATGCACGTATCGTAAGATTCGATGTGATGACTACTGTAGCACTTTTTAGAAAAAGTTTTTGGAACTAAACATGGCCTAAGAGAAAAGAATGGCACTGGAATTTTCTTTTCCTTTTCCAAAAAAAAGAGGCACGATAAAAAGTAGGTCAACGACCAGGATGGGACTCGAACCCACAACCTCTCGCTCTGGAGGCGAGCCACCTTATCCATTAGGCCACGATGGGACTTGGGTGGGCTGAGACTAAGGCCTTGTTTAGTTGGATGAAGTTTGGGATTTTGGCTACTGTAGCACTTTCGTTTTTATTTGGCAATTAGTATTTAATCATGGACTAATTAGGCTCAAAACGTTCGTCTCGCGATTTTCAACCAAACTGTGCAATTAGTTTTTTTCGTCTACATTTAATGATCCATGCACGTATCGCAAGATTCGATGTGATGGCTATTGTAGCACTTTTTAGAAAAAGTTTTTGGAACTAAACATGGCCTAAGAGAAAAGAATGGCACTGGAATTTTCTTTTCCTTTTCCAAAAAAAAAAATAGGCACGATAAAAAGTAGGTCAACGACCAGGATGGGACTCGAACCCACAACCTCCCGCTCCGGAGGCGAGCCACCTTATCCATTAGGCCACGATGGGACTTGGGCGGGCTGAGACTAAGGCCTTGTTTAGTTGGACGAAGTTTGAGATTTTGGCTACTGTAGTACTTTCGTTTTTATTTGGCAATTAGTATTTAATCATGGACTAATTAGGTTCAAAACGTTCGTCTCGTGATTTCCAACCAAACTGTGCAATTAGTTTTTTTTCGTCTATATTTAATGATCCATGCACGTATCATAAGATTTGATGTGATGACTACTGTAGCACTTTTTAGAAAAAGTTTTTGTAACTAAACATGGCCTAAGAGAAAAGAATAGCACTGGAATTTTCTTTTCCTTTTCCAAAAAAAAAAAGGCACGATAAAAAGTAGGTCAACGACCAGGATGGGACTTGAACCCACCAACCTCCCGCTCCGGGGGCGAGCCACCTTATCCATTAGGCCACGCGGACTTCTTGCAGACTCCTGCCTCTGAATTTTAATTGATTCTGTTCTTCTATACATCGCGTTGATCTACAAGCTGACATCGTGTTACACCCAGCGAGCTGCACGGTCAATTCCCTTGATGCGCACATCAAATCGCCCACGTTGATGACATCGATGAGGCCAGTCTGTCTCAGTGGGTAGGTTCACGATGCGGTTACTCAAACTGCCACGTCAATTTTTATGTCGGTAAGTATGATAATTGATAACAGTTTCATCCAAGTGAAACTTTATGGTAACTCTCTATATCTCTCTACTCGTAATTAACCTACGAAATCATTCAATATACTAATGTGTCACAATATTAAATGCAAACGAAACTTAGACAAAAACTCCAATGGCATAAGACGATGTTAATGGGTCAAAAGGGCTCCAATAATTTGAAACCGTGCTAGTGGCTGCACTTACACCAAACTATTCCCTCCATCCGATAAAAAAAATATTATTTTCACTTTCTGAGAAGTCATTATCAGCTTTGATGAAATATATAAGAAAATATTAGTATTTATGATGCATAATTAGTATCATTAGATGATTCATTGAATATATTTTTATAATATACTTATTTAAAGATACAATAAAATAAATTTAAGAAAGTTTAACCGCTACGAATTTCATAGTGACACTATTTTTAGACAGAGGCAAGAGGGATACACATATATATATACAATAATACATCACGGTAGGACGTGCGTGTATACTGCAGCAGCAGCAGTGTGTCCATGTCCAAATATATAGGACAAAATGGACTTGCTCCATTCGGTCGATCATGTTGTTATTAATAACAATCTAGCTTGCCAGCCTCTTATTAGGAAATATGAATCCCATGCTGCCAGCGGACTTTCCGATCCTCTGATCAATGCAACAGATCGATTGAAGTATTGGAGCAAATTATTTTGCGCAACATGGGTTATCTTCCATAAGAACTTTAATTTCTTGATGTTGATCGTTGGAGATTATGAGATCGAAGAGGCAATGATCGATGACCTACAAATTCTCTTCATACACAACGGAATATATATAAGAGTTGCATGATGACATAGTAGTTACTAAGGGCGCGTTTGCGACCCTGGCCCGGAGTCCCGGCTGCGCCCGTGGGCTGCAAGTTGCCATGTTTGTCATCGATGGCCCGCAAGGGAGCCTGGCTTCGCAGAGCAACACTCGACCTCTCCGCCTGGCTCTCTGGAAACGACCGAAACCCTCGTTTCTTCCGAGCCGCGCTCGTCTGCGATGCACGCGGGCAATTTTGGGCGGCGGCGGGGTGGCTCGCGCGGGCTCTGGCGGGAAGGGGAAACGTTTTCGCGCGCGTCCCCGCTCTCCGCTCCCGCTCTGGCCGCCGCGCGCGAAGCGAAATGGAGGCGATTTCGCCGGCCTTTATATATGGGTTCCCACTCTCCACTCTCTCCTTCTTCCACTCGGTGCTTGCTCTTCCACCTCCCTCGTGAGAGACCGGCGGTGAGTTGTGGTGCGTGGCGGTGGCGGCGACGACCTCCGGCTGGTTGTGGGTTAGGTCACCGGTGCCGAGTTTCTTCGCCGCTTCCCCGCTCTGGCTGCTGCTGGGACTCCGTGGCAGCGGTGTTCCTCTTCTTCTCCGTCCGCATCTGCTTCGTCTTTTCCCGATCTGCATCCTCTACTTCCAGATCTGCCTCCTCTCCGTTGTTTGGACCCCGAGCCAAGGTGAAATCGACCCCTAATCTTCTTTTTTGTGGTGCTTCTCGAACCTATTAGGGTTTCTTGTTCGTTGTTGTTCATGATCTGTTAGGGTTTCATACTTGTTATAACTGCTTCGTGCTCCTATTAGGGTTACTTGTACCTTGCTGTTCTTGATCTGTTGGGCTCGTGATCTGTTAGGGTTGTTGATCTATTTCAGATTTGTATTGTACCTTGCTGTTCATAACTGTTTGATGCAGTTGTTAGTGTTACTTGTACCTTGCTGTTCTTGATCTGTTAGGGATGTTGATCTGTTTTTTATTACTATTGCTCTGAGTTTTTTGTTCCATCATTGGTCGATGATGTTGTCCACATAGTACTGGGAGGCATCACATAAAGATGCAGCCATGCTTTTGTTGGCATGCATTCATTTCACAGTCATGTTGATGCCTAGCAGGGCTCATTAACTGAAATCATGTTACATTTTTACATGCTTGTAGATGGATCTGTCTTTGAGCCGTGACATGCTGTGTAGGAAGGCAGCTGCCTTGACTGTTGTTATGGTTACCTTTGTATCCACTAGGCTGAAAAGGAAAACCCCTGAACCTGAAACCCCACTGCCTGATCCTATAGCACTGGCCCTGATTAGGGATGAAAATGAACAGCATAGATAGAGAACACTGAGAATGATATACAATTCCACTGATTCAGAGTGTATTTCTATGATTAAGATGAAGAGAGTTGCTTTTTTTTAAGTTAGTGAGAACTTTTAGAGAGAGAGAGGAGTCTTGTCACTGATAGGGAGGGGGTGTCAGTAGAAGAGCAGGTTGCCATGTTTTTACATGTTGTAGGGCACAACCAAAGATTTAGGGTTGTCCACCAGTCCTTTAGGAGGTCCATCCAAACTGTCCACAAGCACTTCCATCAGGTGTTGTATGCTGTGGGTGAGCTTAGGAATGAAATGATAAAGCCAGCTAGCACTACCACTCACCCAAAGATTCTTGGAAGCCATACATGGAATCCATATTTTAAGGTAATTGTATACCCTGGGTTCATTAGTTACATTAGACCTATTGCAATGACTGACCCATGCTTTTTAGGATGTCATTGGCTTTATAGATGGCACTCATTTCCTAGCAAGGGTTCCTAGGCGCATGCAACAAGCTTTTAGGGGTAGGAAAAAGGATCCCACCCAAAATGTGATGGTAGTTATGAATTGTGATCTGAAATTCACTTATGTCCTGGCTGGCTGGGAGGGCTCTGCCCATGATGCAACTATTTTGGCAGATGCTGTAGCCAGGGAAGATGGCTTGAGTTTGCCAGAAGGTAATTGCACACCAACACTAATTACATATTCCATGGCCTATTAACACACACTCTCACAGTAGATGTCTTGTGTAGGTAAAATGTTCTTGGTAGATGCTGGGTATGCATGCAAAAATGGTTTCCTACCTCCCTACAGGGGGGTTAGGTACCATTTGTCTGAGTATGGCCCAAGGAACAGGCCCACCAATGCAAGGGAGCTCTACAACCTTAGGCACTCATCACTTAGAGTGACTGTGGAGAGGGCTATAGGTGCACTGAAGGGCAGGTTTAGGATCTTGGACAACAAACCCTTCCACAAGTATAGGACACAAGTGAAGCTTGTAGTCGCCTGTGCCATTTTGCATAACTGGATCCTAGGTTTTGGCATTGATGAAGTAGTTCCTGATGAGGAAGGTTTCACTACTTCTGCTGATCCAACCAACCTGCCCCTAGCCCATCTGGACCAAGACTCTGTTGACATGGCTGAAATAAGGGATGCCATTTGCAATGCTATGTGGGAAGGGAGGGGAACAAACACTAGTTGATGTAATATGTTCTTGATTTTAGTTTCTGTACCCTGCTATGGAACTCATGTGTGTCATGCTGATGTAATAATTTGGTGGACAAAGCTGAGACCAATTTTATGCCTTATTCATTCTGTTCTTGAAACATTCTGTTCTTCATGATCTGTTAGTCTGTGGTTAGTTCATACAACTGTTAATATTGTTGTCAGCCTGTTCTTGACTAATTCTGTTGTTGATTTCATTACATGCTAGTCCTAGGATGGATTCAGGTGCATTTGAGGGTGGGTTTGTTGCTGGTACTTCAGTGATGGAGCAGCTCATCAATGGTGGTTCTGCCCCTATTGTAGTTGGTGCTGGTGCTAGTGCTGCTGCCCCTGTTGCAGCTGGTGCTGGTGTTGGTGCTGCTCCAGGTGCAGCAAACCCTATTGATGTTGTTGTTCCTATAGCTGGGAATGGGGCTGTGAGGGCAATGAGGTGGACCAACACCACCTCTGGCTTTGTGCTAAGGAGGATGGCTACCCTTGTTAGTGATGGTAGCAGGCCTGAGAAGGTTTTCAAGGACAAAGATGTGAATTCTGTGGCCAAAGCCCTCAAGCAGTTCTGTGGGGAGGTTGTTAGCCCAACTCAAGTGTACAACCACTTGAGGAAGTGGAGGCAGAAATGGGCTAGGGTGAGCAAGTTGAAGGACCTTAGTGCTGCTCTTTGGGATGACCAGGCTCATGCTATCATGCTTGAGCAAGAGCACTACCTTGGCCACTGCAAGGTAGCAGTTTGATCTCGTCTTTGCCTTGACTACCTACATTTGCCTTTCTTAAACTACATTTGCCCAACTCTGCAGGACCATCCTAAAGATGCAGAGTTTCTTAACTGCCCTATTAGGTTCTACACTGAGATGGAGGCTATCTTTGCTAATGCCATGGCCATAGGCAAGTTTGCACTTGGGTTTGGTGAAGCCTTAGGGTAGAACCAGGCTGGCAGTGTTGGTGCCAAGGCTGATGGTCCTCCTTTGACCCACACCATAGTTCTTAGTGAACAGGGAGGGGATAGCAAGGCCACTAAACTACTTCCTACCTCCTCAGCTACTGGCCCAAAGAGGAAGAGAGGGAACTTCTCTGAGGAGGAGATGCTCATGTTGACTAACATGTCAGATGCTGTGAACAATGTGGCCAATGCTCTTAGGGCGACTAGACCTGCCCATGTTGATGCCAATCTGTACCTTGCTGTGATGGAGATGCCTGGCTTCAGTGAGGAGGCACTTATTGTTGCCTACACCTTCCTCCTGGACATCAAGGCCCAAGGTAGGGGCTTTGTGAACATGAGTGATGCCCATAGGGCCCTTTGGCTTAGGACCTTCCTGGCCAAAAACTACTATGTGTAGTTCCACTACACATGAAGGGCTAGAAGGCCAGGAGGGGGTTGACTGTAGAGATGTATAGTTCCTCCACCCCCCCTCACCCACTCTCTCTTCTTTTGACAACAGGACCTATTGTGCAGTCTGCTTGTTCTTTTGACACTTGACCTTGATGGTGTAGTTTGCCTAGGAGGGTGGCTAACAATAGGCAAGGATTTGGGAACATTTGAGCCCTTGGCTGTTGGGCTGAACTTGGTATTATAAGAAACTTATTTCTAGCCTCTGTTGGCTACTTTTTATTTGATAACTAGTTACCTTTTTTGTTGTTTATACCTCTGGTGGTAACTATGGGATTTAAAGGCCTATGATGCATAAAACAAACTTGAGGTGGCTACCTTATTCTTGTTTTAATGGTTTACAGTGTTGTGCTTTCTTCTTTATTTGCTCAGTTGTACTCCACAGCAACAACATCCTCTTGTGATGGCTGATGGCAGTGAGTGCAACTGTTGTTTATTTGCCTCTTTATTTGGTTCTTATAATTCTTGGTAGCCACCAATGACTAAACAAGGAAAATAACAGCTGAGGCTAATTTTTTTTATCAAGTTGCCGATGATGTTCACCATCATTCAAACTGAATGGTCGACTGAGGCATGTCATTTAGATCACTTACATGTTCTACATTTGGTTGGTTTCAGAGAATGCCTCCTTGCTATGTGGTCTTTGAAGGGAAGAAACCTAGGATTTATTTTACATGGTATGAGTGTGCTAAGCAAGTGCTTAGGGAAGAAGGGGCTATCTATCAGAAGTACAACAACTATGATGATGCTCTTAGAGATTTTAATGCAAGGGTACCTCAAGAACCCTTGCTGTTACCAATTCATGCCCCTCATGGAGATGCATCAGCATCCCATGAACTGGTGATAGGTCAAGGTTCTGAAATCTATCCTCATTCACCTGGGCTACAAAGCTGTTGCAAAAATGCTGTCATCTTGATCTTGTTTATGGTTGTAGTTGGTCTGTCACTCAAGCTGTTCATGTGCCACAGCTGTTGTTTTAATTAGGCCGATGATGACACAATAGGATGACTGCATTAGCTGGCTACATGCTTTCTGTTAACTTGTTGCCCTTCTCGGCTTGCCAAGGCTGATGGTTGTTGTATTTTGGCCAATGATGACACAATGGATCGATGCATTAGTTGGCTACATATCATTTTGCTGTCTCTTATCTGTTTCTGTGAACTTTTTCATTTGTTGCCTTCAAAACTTGACTGACCCATGCTTCTGTTCTTCTTTACTAACTTTGATTATCCCATGTAGCCAGTAATGCCATGAATTGTTAAATTAGCATGTCTGAGGCCAACTATTTCATGCTGAAACTTTGATTTGTTGTTGTAACGGTTATGGAAGAGCAACCTCATTCTCCTTTCATTCATGTCCATTTCTGTTTGTTGTTATGGGCCTGGCCGACCACAGCCAAATGACAAATACTATCTCGGTGTGGTAGTTGGTGGCGGTTAGCCTCTTAGCTCGGCTGCCTCTTCGATGACAAACACAGCCTCACCTGAGCCGGGCTCACTGGGTACATAGGCGCTACCACTTGGGGCAGGCCTGCCTAGGCCTGGGCCAATTGGGCTGGCCAGGCCGGCTAGGTACTGGGTCGCAAACACGCCCTAAGTATATAGACATGACATGGCAATGGCCGGCGGACCCAAAAATAGGGCAAGCGGAATAAATAACAGAAGACTAAAAATGTTAATAGCGCGTGATACACTAATATATATAACAAAGAGAGAATTACACTGGTGGTCCCTGAACTATCCCCACGGTCTCATCTAGGTCCCCTAACTCTGAAAGTGCACGCTTGGCTCCCTGTACTTTCAAAGCTATCTCATCCCGGTCCAAATCTTGCACGTGACGCCACTCCATCCTACATGCCATGCCATGGTAGCAGCAGCCGCACGGCCCACGCCTCATCTTTTGCAAAGAAGTCCCTAGGATCCTCCCAATCCTCATTTCCTCGTCCTTCTCTTCTCCCCGCTTCGTTCTTGTCCTAGACCACCGGCAGTGAGCACGGTGAAACCCTAGGCTAGCACATTTCCTTCTCCCCAGAGTCCGTCCACCTTGAGTACCTAGCGAACTCATCTCAGTTGATCGTCACCCTTGAATCTGCAGTGATGGCGGCTGAATCGAGCGCATCGTGGTCAAGCAGGTGCAGGGCAGCGGGCAAGCCGCCATTGATTACCTGTCTAAAATGCAAGATGCATCAGGTATTAGAGTTGAAGTCGAATCAGTCATGGTGTAAAGGTGAGACCTTCTATATGTGGAGGATATGACCCTCGGTATCCATAAGACAAGACATGGGCCGCACCATCAGAGGTGATCTAGCCCACAAGATCAAGGCATGCATGGCACTGGTCTATGTGCACCGCAAGATATTATATAGTATCAAAGAGGATACTTTTCTTATAACCCTACCCCTCCAAAGTATATAAGAAGAGGCAGGGGTCTCCTAGTGGACATAGAGCTACATACATCTCATACTCAATACAATACACCAAAGACACAGGACGTAGGATATTACGTCGATCAGACGGCCCGAACCTGTCTAAATCGCTGTCTCTGTGCCTTGTGTCACCATCCGGTTCCTATCACGCGCACCTCCACCGATCAATCTATCTTCGTGGAATACCCCTTGAAGAACTACTGAGCATCTTTTGTTGACAATTGACGCCCACCATGGGGCTATGTGTGTAGATCCACGATGAACCAGATGGGACCTCAAGAACAACATCATTCATGGCAACCTAACTTCCCGAGGCGACATTCTTCAGCAGCCTTATGGGCTCGATGTTACAGCAACGACAACTATCTGGCTACCCGCGACGGGACTTCACCTCTCAAGTATCTAGCTCCGACTCACCTGGATTTTGGCTAGGACCAACACCAAGAAGCAGGTCGGCGAGAAGCCAAGCGACCTCAGCTGCAGCAAATTTTATCAGATCCGATCTTAAAACTCGCGACGTGATCGGAGTCTATCCCGCATGCATCTTGTGTTGGCGAATACGAAGTCAAAGCTTTAGCCACGGCATGCATCAATGACGAGACTTGAAAGCAGCATTATGACATCATGTCATGATCTGCGTCGCCATTATGCGTGGCCTTACATCACCAAGACGTGAAGATGATCCAAGCAAGCTAGCCAAAAGCGATCAACGTATTAATCTTGGTTGCTGCATATACGTGCTTACGCATGCACCGGTCACGCCTGCCAAAAATCCTCGTGACCTGCCTCTAACATGGGATCGACTATGTGGGTTCGCCTATGACTCTATGCACCCATTCGACTACGTCAAGTCGCCCGAGTCGCTAAGCGAGCCGCATAAGGATGATGACATCTGGATTACCTACTCTGACCACCTGCCGCGCCGCAATGATGATTGTCACATAGAATTGTGCCATGATGATCGCGACCGCCGCCATGATGACAGTTCAGAAAGCTCAAGTGTCGGTTAACTTTGTCAACGCTGACCAGATAACGTCATACGCCGACGACCAGACGTTCTGTCTAAAGCTAAGTCATGCTTTAATATTTTTCTAAATACTCTCCAATCTTCATATATCGCTATAATGTTTCTCTAAGCTGTTTTCTCCATGTTTGCTCTCCAAATGATTTTCTTTCATGTATACCATCTTAAAGATGACATACAACTAAGTCTAAGGCGAACTCCCGAACAGTCATGTTGATGCTCGGATGTTCCTAGAGACGGCCCTGTCTTTGCCTTCTCCCTACACATGCACAAGCGTCTGCCCTCTGCATTATGGGTGGTCGGCAGCGGTTCCTTAGCGACGCTTTGTTTTTCCTACACGCACACGGGCTCCATGCTCCGCGTTATGGTTAACAGGCTAGCTAGGGCAGGAGACTCAGCTACACACTAACTGGTTCGGGTGGTTTATATTAAATATAAATACATCTTTATAATAACACTAAGTGTTCACACCAACTGATTGCCGAGCGGCATACGCTATTTCATCACCATTGCTGATTCTTCTATGAAGTTCATATATTTTTACATCATGTACTACCCGTTCTACATATTTGTATTGTAGGATCATCGTCCAGGTGATCGGACCACCTGGTGCTCGGACATCGCCAGCTATGCCGAGGACTCCTCGATGCTCGGACAGTCGCCAGCTACGCTGAGGACTCCTCAGTGCTCGGACATCATTAGCTATGCCGGTGACTCCTCGGTGCTCGGACAGTCACCATCTATGCCGAGGACTCCTCGATGCTTGGACATCGCTAGCTACGCTGGGGACTCCTCAGTGCTCGAACATCCCCAGCTACGTTGGGGCCTCCTCGTTGCTCGAACATCGCCAGCTACACCGAGGGACTCCTCGGTGCTCGGACATCGCCAGCTACACCGGGGTCTCCTCGGTGTTTGGATTCTTCATGCAAGCATCGCTAGCTAAGCTGAGGACTCCTTTGGTAGTCGAATCTTGCCATGTTTCATCAGTGTGCTATCAAGAACTGGTTGAGAAACTATGGAATAGTCTTGAACCTTAGGCAAAGAATTGTTGAGTTGAAGCATCCTTCTTCTGAGAATAGAATGTCTCTCTTTATGTCTTCAGTTTCCACCTTACCAGTTGTTGCTCATGCTAAAGCTTATCCTAACCTTGCTTCTATTCCTGTGGTCTGTGAGTTTCTGGATGTCTTCCCGAGGACCTACCGGGGTTACCACTGGACCGAGATGTGGAGTTTTCCATTGAGTTAGAACCTAGATCTGCTTCTATTTCACGATGTCATTACCATAAGGCTCCAAAGGAATTGGCTGAGATAAAGAAATAGTTAGAAGAATTGTTGGGGAAGGGATTCATCTGTCTAAGTTCTTCACCATGGGGTTGTCCAGCTATTTTTGTGAAGAAGGATGGCACTTTTCAGATGTGTGTGGATTATCGCCCTCTGAATGCGGTAACCATTAAGAACAAGTATCCTTTACCTTGTATTGATACTTTGTTCTATCAGTTGGCTGGTGCCAAGGTGTTTTCAAAGATTGATCTTCATTCTAGGTATCACCAAATTAAGATCCAGCCACAAGATATACCAAAGATAACTTTCTCTACTAGGTATGGGCTCTATGAGTACCTAGTCATGTATTTTGGTCTCACCAATGCTCCTACATTCTTCTTGTATCTTATGAATTCAGTCTTCATGCCAGAGTTAGACAAGTTTGTGGTGGTGTTCATTGATGACATAATGACATATTCTAAGAACAATGAAGAGCATGAGCAACATCTTCGCATAGTCCTGACTCGATTGCAGGAACACAAGTTGTATGCCAAATTCAGCAAGTGCAAGTTTTGGTTGGATCGAGTATAGTTCTTGGGACATGTCCTGACACCTGAAGGCATCTCTATGGATCCTGGCAAGGTGCAGGATGTGTTAAATTGGAAATCGCCAAAGTCAGTGCATCATATTTGTTAGTTCCTTGGTCTTGCTGGTTATTATCGACACTTCATCCCCGAGTCCTCCAAAATAGCTCAACCAATGACCAAGTTGCTCTAGAAGGATGTCATGTTTGTATCAAGTCCGACTTGTGAAGAAGCTTTCCAAGCCTTGAAGAAGTTTCTTACCACTGCCCCTATTCTTGCCCAACCAGATATTGATAGGTCATTTGATGTGTATTGTGATGCAAATAGGACTAGAATGGGATGTGTGCTTATGCAAGATGGACATGTGATGGCTTTTGCTTCATGCTAGTTGAAAAAGCATGAGTTGAATTATCCCACCCATGATTTAGAGCTGACTGCAGTTGTGCACGCTCTAAAAATTTGGAGACATTACCTGTTGGGAAATAAAGTGCATATCTACACGGATCACAAGAGTCTCAAATATATTTTCACTCAGTCCGAGCTGAACATGAGACAACAGAGGTGGCTTGAGTTAATCAAAGATTTTAACTTAGAAGTTCATTATCACCCTAGAAAAGCTAATGTGGTAGCTGATGCCTTAAGTTAGAAGTCACTTCAAGTTGATGAAGAATCTTTGTCCCTCTTCCATTCTAAAGTGTTAGCCCATATTGCTCTAGTCTTAGATTTACTTGAGTAAATTATTATAGAGCAAAGGCAAGATGCTTTGAAAATTCCTCATATCGAGAAGTTAATTGCCAAAGGACGTGGTCCTCATTTCAATATTGATGATCAAGATGTGGTGAAGTTCAAGAACCGGTTGGTGGTTCCCTCGAGTGATGAGCTTAGGAGAAAAATTTTGGATGAAGCTCACAACTCTAAATTATCCATTCATCTGGGAAGTAACAAGATGTATCATGATTTGCATCACTTGTATTGGTGGCCAAATATGAAACAGGATATTACCAAATATATCTTAGAATGTAACATTTGTGGAAGGGTTAAGGTGAACCATATGCGTACGCTTGGATTTCTACAGCCCTTGCCTATCCCTGTTTGGAAATGTGAGGATATTTCCATGGACTTTGTTGTGGGTTTACACCACACGGTAAAGGGGTATGACTCTATTTGGTTCATTATGGATCACCTCACCAAGTTCACTCATTTCCTCCTGGTAGATACAAGGTATTTAGCCAAGAAGTATGCTAAGTTGTATTTTGATCGGGTTGTGATCCTACATGGAGTTCCTCTTACCATCGTTTCTAATAGAGGGTTAGTCTTTGTCTTTCATTTCTAGGAGGAACTCCAAAAATGTCTTGGTACTAAACTCCTCAAAAGTTCAGCTTATCACCCACAAACTGATGGTCAGACATAAAGGGTCAATCAAGTACTTGAAGACATATTGAGAGCTTGTGCCATTTCTTATCTAGAAAAATGGGACGAATGTTTGACTTTAGGTTAGTTTTCCTATAACAATAGCTATCAAGAGAGCATTCGAATGGCACCTTTCGAGGCTTTGTATGGCAAGAAATGTAGGACACCTCTTAACTAGGTTGAAGTGGGTGACCGTGGTTACTTTAGACCTAATTTCATAAAGGAAGCAAGAGAGCAGGTCAGTGTTATTCAGAGTCATTTGAAAGCGGCTCAGAACAGGCAGAAAGCTTATAAGGACAAGAGAAGAAGGCCCTTGTAGTTTGAAGTTGGTGACTATGTGTACCTAAAGGTATCCCTGATGAGAGGTGTGCATCAATTTGGAGTGCATGGAAAGTTAGCTCCTCGCTATGTTGGACCTTATAAAATTTTGGAGCGGTGTGGTTCTGTTGCTTACCGTCTCTAACTCTTGGATATTTTGTCAGCAGCCCATAATATATTCCATGTTTCCCAGTTAAAGAAGTGTTTGAGGGTTCCCAACGAAGTGGTGGAAATTGAAGGACTCCCTCTCCAACCTGATCTTTCTAATATTGAGCACCCTATCAAAATCTTGGATAAAAAAGAGAGAGTCACTAGGAACAAAGTGGTAAAATTCTATAAAGTCCAATGGCAAAATCATTCAGAGGACAAAGCAACTTGGGAACAGGAGAGTTATATTCTGGAGCACTATCCCCATCTCCTTTCTAGTTCAACAAGGTAATTATGTAAATTGAAATTTATTTCTTATCTCTTTCCCACACTAGGCATACACATGAAATCTCAGGAAGAGATTTTGTTTAAAGGGGGGGGGGTAGAGTTGTAACACCCTCGGTGTTATGCCCTAAACAAATTACTAAACCATGTCATGAGCGTCATATTTACGTGATAATGCATGTGATGGAATGAATAGATGAAGTATTGCAACCTAAAATGATAAATAAAAATGCTAAACGAGAAGCTATTCCATAACTCAGGCAATTATCAAGTAGGGTGATGCTTAAATAAAGTTTGAAGTACAAACTTTGTAGATGACAATGAAATTGCTGTGGAAAAATAACATTGCTAGCTAATATTTCTAATAGCCTAAAAATGGAACTTGAAATCAAATTCAGCTCAAGTCTAGAAAAATTCTTAAGTCCAATAGCAGTATGGCAATGCTATGTTGGTGAATTAATTCTGGAAAATTTAGCTAAAGGTTAGTGCTATATTTTTTGTCCTTATGGTAGCCTGATGTACCTCCTTCAGCATGGTCAAGGTGGTTTAGCCACAACCGAGCTGGATTAGTGTTGAGAGATGTCTTAAAATATGTGCACGAATACAGTCTCGGGATGCCTGGCCTGTGCGTGCGGTCACCATGCGCGGCTATTCTACATCACTGTGCCATGCTCGCCCGCGCTATCCAGCTGAGGCCGACTTGGCTCAGCCACGGCATGGCTACGGTCTTGATACAGCTAGCCGCCGCGCCTGCCGCTGGTTGCCTGCTCGGCCAGCTACAGGTCGCTGCACCCCGACGGCCGCCACTGCCGCTCTGCCAATCTGTTGTCCCACTCACTACCGCACTGCTGCTATGCTGCTATCCTCTTTGCCTCGCGCTATGGCGCAGCCACTGCCGCTGCTGCTCACCTCACCATGCACGTGGCCTTATCCCTATTGCCAACATCGTCGCCTCGCCATTTATGGCACTGCGTCCGCACATGTCGTGCCGGGTCGTGGGAGAGCGCATGTTCCCTCTGGCCATGATGGCCCATAGAGCTTGCATCTGTGCTGACTCACTAGTGGCCAGTCACACCTCGCCAAGGCGAGGATGAGCTGAGCTCTGACCTACCCCCTCCTCTTTCTCTTCTCTACTGCCACGGTGGACTAAGCCATGCCATTAAAACAAGCAGGGAGAAGTCACCATTGCCCGATTCGTCGCGTCTCTGGCTCCACCATCAAGCCGCCTAGCCGACCGTTCCCACCCTGCCTTGAATGGTGCCCGACCGAGCTTCAATTTTGGAGCTTTCCTCGCCACGGTGTCGATAAGGCTGAGTCCACCCATCATCGAGGGCAGCTCCCATCTGACCACCTCGAGCTAAATTGGCTGCACCACTACACTCACCTCGAACCCCTCTTTGCCCTTTGTGCCTTAGCTGAACCTCTACTGTCTCATCGTCAACGCTAACACGACCGTGCCGCCGCAGTGCGTCACCGCATGGCTCGACCGCACGTGGCCAACCCTCCACCGTTGTCCTCTGCTCCAACCGTCGCTTCAGCCTGGTCCATGGAAGCCTCCTGATATTTGCACGCTAACCAATTAAGTCCGTAGCTGCCCCAACTCATCGGAATAGTGGCACCGCCATCGCGGATGGCTGCGTGCCGCAGCAGCCTTCCCCCGGCAAGTCATGTCACCTGCACCGACGCTTAGCGTAGCCGCTCGGATCGAAGATGGTGATCGACCCGTTAGGTGGGCCAGTGCAGGTCCCATGTGGCCAGCGTGGCCGCGCTATGTCACCGCCGCCACGCCGCCGTGCGCTGAGTCACCGGGGGTGCTCGCGGGGAATTCTAGAAAAGTTAGGGGGTTAAGTGAGAAGATAGGAGAGAGGGGGAAATAGTATTGGGGCTTAGGTGTGATTCGGAAGAAAATTGGGGACTCTTTTGCAAAAATGCGAGCACGCGGGCTTCTCCACCGTGGGTCGGCCTCACGTGGGCCGTGGCAGCGGGCCGATGCGCACGCGCGGCGTCGCGTGGGCCGCGTGGGAGATTGGTTTTTCTTTTTCTATGAATTTGTGAATGATTTTCTAATTTAATTCTGAGCTGATCTTTGGTAATTAATATAAATTTATGTAGGTGTCCAAAAATTGCGAAACAAATTTTGTTAGGTTCCTAAAATTATGATCTATCTGTTGGTGTATTTAGTTCATATTTATATGTGTTGACACTATGAGCTATTAAATCATTTGAAAGTGCTTCATAATATTAAGCTAATTATTGTAGGAATTTTTGTGATGAATTGATAATAGTTTTGATCCTAAAATTTTTACAATAGTTTTATTGTATTATTATGTGCTCACCATAATTTTTGTAGCTTTAGAATAGACTAAGTATTAGGGTAGTTAAATGCTCTTTGTTTTAATATACATTAAATCACTAGTAGAAATAAAGATATATCTTTAAATTATCAAGCTAAGGGTTTGTTAGTTGAACCCAACACTTTGCTTGATGAAAATGATAGTTAGCTTAGTATTTTAAGTCATTAGAGCTATCTTAGTAGCTTAGTATGTGTATTCTTATTTTAAGAGTTGTTGTTGCTTAAATGCTAAGTGTTGCATCATCATCGCATGCATATAGAGAATGAGTTGTCGGAGATTGTGACCACCGACGATCACAAGTTCAAGGAGAGCGTCGAGGAGTACGAGGAGGAGATTCTCGTGCTGGAGGAGGTCCTGGAGCCACCACTGACTGACTCAGCTAACACCGCGCCTGCCCAAGACAAGCCCCGGTGCATAAACTCTATTTTATAAATCATCGTTTATATGTGTGTTGTGCATTTACGTTATAGGAAATTTATGGAAACCACATGCATAGATATACCTATCCTAAGAGTCTTACTAGTGCAGGTTTGAGTAGATGCTATGCTTTGGTCATCGGTAGCATGAATAACATGCCGTTGCTCACAGTAGGGGATTATTATTACTCTCATAATAAAAGGATAAAAGGAAAAAATGGAGATAGGGATGGGATATGGTATGGGTATTGGTGGGTGTAACAAGTTGTGTTATGCGGCCAACGAGGCTTAGCTTGGTTACACAGTTTCCCTGTTCGTGTCGATTAAGGACCGTCCGTTGCTATGGATGGTAGTCAGATCACAGACTTATTATCCTGAGCACATACTTGCTTATGGATACAGGAAGGCTCGTTACGCTCTTGTTTTAGGTCCCGGCTCTTTTCGGACCGACTGATTAGAGGCGGGGAAAGGTGGAGGTCTAAGCACCTTGTTGAGACCAGGTATCAAGTGTGGGGGTTAGAGTCCAAGTTTGGACAAGGACCTAGACCCCGTAACAGGAATGGAATGGATTGGTCTTATTTATGCCTAGAGTATAAACGGGGCGTGTGTTTCGGGGTACCCAGCTAGGATACATTGGTTTGCGAATCACCGTTTCCGATGTAGGTCACTTTTGAGGTGCTTAGTGTCTAGTGTAAGACGAGCGCCTCCGAAAGCGTGTTATTTCGGACGGTTCTACCATAGGTGGTATCAGAACCAATAATGAGTCTACAAATTTTAAAACTCTTTTCAAAAACCTAAAAATTGATAAAGAAAAGATTTGTAAAAAATAGGATGCAATAAATTTACATAAGTAAGTATAAGTCCTAGTAAAATGGTCTATCTAGGATAGTGGTATTGGTTTTATCTAATCAATCTTCTGCAGGTACACTAACTTACACTGCATAAAAATCATTTAGCGTACGGGAAGTGAGTGTGTGCTGTGCCAAAAATTATATACGAATGCCGCTATATTTCGGCTCTTTCTGGACTGACTGATTGGAGGTGGGGAAAGGTGGAGGTCTAAGCACCATGTTGAAACCGGATCTCAAGTGTGGATGGTGACCTAGACCCCTTGATAGGAGTAGAATGGGTTGGTCTTGTTTGTGCCTAGGTTATAAACGGGGCGTGTGTTTTGGGGTACCCAGCTGGGATACATTGGTTCACGAATCGCCGTTTCTGTGAGATGGTACGGCTTAGCAATGGTTTAGCACCATAGTAAGAACTGGAAGATGAAAGATGATGAAATGGTTTTGATTGCTTAACCTTTGCTTGAAAGTAGAACATGTGCTTACCTAGAATGGTTGGCTAATGAAGTAATCATGACTACTAATAAAACTTGACTGTAAGGATGAACTATTAGTAAAGCTTTCCGCAAGCAAAAAGAAAACAACAAACCCATATTGCCTATCATATCCTTGAGAGTTGGGAAACTATTCCCACTAGTCGGGTAAGTCTTGCAAGTACATTGTGTACTCAGGGTTATTTTAACCATGTTGTAGGTGCAGCTTGAAGAGTAGCTCTTGTGTGGAGGATTCTTCTGGTGAGCATAGATGGATCCTTGTATCATTTCCGCTAGATGTTTATTTTTATTCCGTTGTTTAATTATCGTACTCTAAACTCTGGTATTATAACAAATATTTTCCAAGAACTCTTGTTGTATGAAATGGACTAAGTATTGTAAGCTCGTACTCATTATTGGATTCTAGATGTAAAACGTGGATTGTTTCGAGTTCTCCCTTGGGGTGTGCTCGACGGAACTGACCAATGTAGCTCACTTTCGAGGTGCTTACTGTCTAGTGGAAGACGAGCGCCTCTGAAAATGTGTTATTTCATATGGTTCTGCCACACTTTCATCCTACCTACAAGTACCTGGACAGGATGTTCAAGAAGTCCATTCATTGCAAGGGTGGTGATAAGGGTACTATTGTTGATTACTCCATGAACCTTCTCCATAGGATGGCACCACATGCTCGTCCTTTCAGTGTCTTTGACTTCATTTATGTAAGATCTAGAGTGTTGGTGAGAGGCCTGTTAAGGGCTGTGGCTTTGGTCCTTACATTATTCATACTCCCTCCGTTCCTTAATATAAGCCATATAGTTTTTAGCACCAATATTAACACACGGCTTGGGGAAGGATGTGAGACCGAGGAAAAAAAGGAAAATCAGGCCATCTTTTCTCTCCCAATCAGATTGCTTCCTAAATCTAAGAGATTGGTTGGGACATGTGCTATGTACGGTGGAAAGGTTTCCAAACTAATCGGCGTGGGAGCTAAAACGTACCTATATTTTAGAATTTTCTTTAGAAATCTATATGGCTTATATTAAGGAACGGAGGGAGTATGATTTAGCAAGTGACAGGGCACCAGTTTGATTATGACATACCTCATGAGATTCTGAGGATAGCGGCTGATCTGATAGAGGTTGGAGTACCCCCAGTTGGTCCAGGGGGAGCAGCAGCAGCAGCAGCAGAGGCAGATGCACCTGCAGGTGGTGCAGTTGTAGGAGGAGATTCACCTCCACCACGTGCTCCTCCATGTTCTTCTTCACGTCGCCGTAGCCCTCCTTCTATTCATAAGATGTTCAGTGCTATATTTGGGATGTGCAGAGATATCCAGACTAGACAACAGAGAGAGAGGGAGGCTAGGAGGAAGGACACCCGAACTCTCAAGCAGATCTCTCAGAACTTATAGCTTAATCCTCCTAGGTCTCCAATTTCAGATGAGGATCTCAGTGACCCAGAGACAGATGAGCAGTGATAGGTCTAGTATGATAGAGAGTTTGCTCAGTTTCTTCAGAGATAGGAGTAGCAGTACGCTCGACAGGCTCAGCAGCAGCAGGAGCAGGCACCGAAGCACCCTGACACCTTGCCACTATAGGCTCATGTGCCTACTCATGCTCAGCTGCGTCCTAGTGCAGCAGACGAGTATGCTTTAGACTGGTGGGGTGACCTCGTAGGTGGATATAGACACTATGGGTATGGTGGTTATGACCCATCTGGTGAGGGTGGTTCACGCCCAACTGGGGCTCCATGATCAGATGATGAGGGTGATGGTAGAGATGATGATGATGAGTGATCACTGCTTTCAGAGATAGCTTGCAACCCCTTTGTGCTTTGTTTGATCTTTTGGTGATCTTTTGTGGTGATAGATGACAAAGGGGGAGAGAGACTGATTAAAGCTTCAGGATGTTTGTTTCATTTACTTATCTTTGTACCTGGAGATATGTACTGCATCTATAGTTTGTGAGCTTTATTGTATCTTGAATTTGAGATAGATTTTATCATGGTGAGATGATACTATGCTTCATGGATGTATCGTTTGAGACTCATGTGACATGATTCTTATCTTATAATATAATCTATCTTAGTGATTTGTGGACTTGAGAAAACGTGTAATGAGTGCTATGTGTGACATACATGTGTTGTATTTATTTTCATAAGAACCATGCATGCTAGAATGAAAATGTTTGATGTGATGCTTTTATATTTATTCTTGTGTGACATATCTTGTCATATGCATCATGGATTCATTTTACACTTGCACCCCACGGAGGCAATGATTTAGGGGGAGTCTCCTGAAGATGCACCAGGGAGATCTTAAAGGCCAATCTTTAGCACCCTTAAGGGATATCAGTCCCCTATACTTCTTTATGCAGAAATCATGAGGAACAAAGAGAGGTCAAATTTGTATCAATAAAAGGATATAAGGAGCAATACTTAAGATGTGACATAAGTGATAAGTTAGTTGAAATGAATACTTATTGTTTTTGGAACATGTAGTGCAAAAATGTAAAGATTCAGACAAAGAGAACCAGCAATAACTATATCGATTCCTTGAAGCTAAAATGGTATGAATTAAATTATGTTTTTTAAAGTAGAAGTGTAGAGTTGTGTGTTCAACTGGAAAGATAATCTAGCATAAACAGACATCAAGTGTACACCTAACCCTGAAAGCCTGTTGTCCTTGTAACTTTTCAAACAGATGCTACCGTGGCTAAAGCCGACGAAGTGCCTCTGGAGGGAACACTGCATGGAAGGTAGGAAATTAAGAATGGCAATTTTTTTAGTAATAATCTACACATTAAGGGACACCGACGAAGTGCCTCTGAGGGAATATTGCAATACAATAATAAGAGATTGACTTTGATATATGGATGTACGGGAGAACTACTAGCTCTTTACCTACAGTGATATCTGCCAATGTAACTGTATGGAGCACCCAGAGTCATCAAGTCGTGAGCTTAATAGAATACTGTATTTACATGAGAAGGTCTGCCTCATCGTAGATCACCAGATCAATTAGCCAATCAAAGAAATCAGAACCGGAGTTTGTTCTTGAGCGCGTCTCAGGACCATTGATATCTAAAGAGAAAAATCACAACAAATCGAACTACAGCCCCTGAACTTTAGAAGATGGATGGAATGAGAACTCACCCCTGGAAACCAACGGATCTGAGACAATGGCACACAAAACTAACCTTGTCGCCGTAGAAGTTGTTGTTGCGCCATCCTCCATCAGCGGTAGCTCAAGCCCGACCTGCTTCTCGAAGAGATGGCCAGGGGGCCATGAATCCCGCTGTCTCGCCTCTCGTCCGTCGTGGCTCGTGCGCTGAGGAAAAAAAAGAACTGCGATGCTTTATGCTTTTCTGAAGGATAGAGATATAAAATCCCGATTATTGTACAAATAAAGATCACATTACATTAGTTAGTGAGTAAAAGAGGCTTCACATACCTGAGGACTACAGTAGGTAGTGTGCAAAGAATCACTGCCAAACAATCAATTGATATCTCTTTAACTGAAATTGATTGATTGAATCAAACATCAGAAATTCAGAACAACAGTAGTACTATAGACGAAGTTTACTGGATGCAACATCAGAGTAGCAGAAATATTGACAGATGACCGACGTACTTGCAGGTGACGGCCAAAGGTATGGTGATGCGCAGATGTAGCAATGTACCCAGCGCAGTGCGCTGAGACCGAGAATTCGTGGGCCGCGCTTGCCACTTCACCTCGGCGCCATGTCGTCGCCCTCCCATCCCGTCGCCGTGCTGCGTGCGTGTGACCATGCTGTGCGGCACTGCAGTGGATTAGCGTTTCACCACTCCTGTTTAGAGGAATCATGGAAACAGAGATCGAATTCATGCCTAAACAACAAACGTTTAAACAACACACATATATAGAACTCGAATACAGAAAAGTCAATAGCAGCGCAGATAAACAATGCAATCGATCACAAAAATTGTAGTAGAGCAGGCGATGTATCACAAAAGTTTGAGCAGAGCAATATGGATTTGATGGGCACCTGTGTGGTGGTCGTTGCTCGCTTCGTGCTTCTAGTAGGCTGTCACGCCGTGCCGGATCAGGCACAGTACCAATGGGTGCGGGCTGCCGTCGGGCCGATCGATGGATCAGGATTGAGGAGGACGGAGCCGAGTGAGCGAGGGATAGAGCCGGTCATGCCGGCCGGATCAGCATGGCGTCGATGGGTGCTTGCTGGCGTCGGGCCGGTGGATCAATGAATCAGGATTAAGGAAGACGGAGCCGAGCGACCTACGGGAAAGAAAGAAACGGCGTCGTGGGTTTCTTTCCATGGGTGAGGTGATTTTTTCCCTAACTTCCATGCGTTGATTACGTCCGGTGATTGCGGAGGCGTGTGCGTCGGCGCGTTATTTGCCGGGTGGCATTTTCTAATAGGCGTCCAGGTGGGGCCCGCAGTGAGTGGTATTTGCAGGGAAAGGGAGGGAGCGAGTGCCGGGGACCATGCGAGGGAGCGTGGGATCACACACGACCCGAAGTTGCATTGTCGCGCTAAAACGGTGTCCATTTTTTAATCTCGTACGTTTAAAAAGAACAAAACTAAGACAACCGAATGGTGTGACAATTTTTGGGTCGTCGCTCTGCCTCTCCCCGTGTGATCCCGCGACACTTCACAACGTGCGCCGGCAGGTGGAAGGATGGAAAAAAAATAAAGAATAAGAAAGAATTCCTGATGCAAATGTACAAAAGGAAAAGAATATATAAAAATGGTTAGGATAATTTAGATATTGTATAGGATTCCTAACGTAAAATTGTTTTCCTAAACCTAAATTACAGGACGGCGCGCTTCCTCGGCCCGCAATCTTGGAGATTTAATTTGATCTTGTTGCTTTCCTAAACCCAAACGCAACGCAGCGGTCACAAGTCGTGCAAAGCCTGTCTGCCGCACTGCTGCAGACCCTTCATTGCCGCGGCGAGGAGCCCGGCGAGACCTAGGCATCAGCAACGGAGAAGACAGAGGAAGTCGCCAGTGGTTGCTCATGAGATCGACTCAGCGTTCGCGGCCATGGCCGCGGACCCGGCGTCCCGTGCGGCGTTCGTCGCCGGGGCCATCGCGCTAGCTATGACGTCGTGTTGTGGATCAAGGTGGGCGTGCCCGCTAGCAACGTGGTCATGGTTCTCCCGCTGTACGGCCGCACGTGGTTCCTATGCAACAAGGTTATCAGCGCCGTCAGGCCGCCGGTGGTTGCAGCGAGGCCGAAGCAGCACGGAAGCAACGCCACTAGCGTTATGTCCTACGCTGAGGTCCAGAAACTAGATGCCGGCGGGGGCGGCCAACACGACGTTCAACAACACGTTCGTGCCTTCGTGGTGTCCTACCTATCCATGGCGACGTCGTCCGGTTCGTGCCATCGTGGCCGAGAAGGCGAGAAGTTCGCGTTCGCAGCGCGGCCTGGGCTCCTCGGCCACTCCTGTGGCCGTTGAACTACAACAACGCAAACCTCACGGTCTTCATAACAGGTCAGTGAGTAACTCTGTTCCATGTTCCATTGATGTCTCTCAGTGCTGATTCTTACCCATCTTGCTCCCCGTTGCAATATCGAAGGTCTGGATGGAGACATGGTTGCCTCGGACGAAGCTTGATGCGTTCCTGCATCTGGGATTGCTAATTTTGTGTCTTTATTTAGTCGCAAGAAGCACTACCGGAAACAGTGACTTTGTCGTGTGCCACAAGCACTCGACAAAGACCAAAAAACACTCGGCAAAGGGTTTGTCGAGTGTAACACTCGGCAAACAGCACACGACATCTACAGTGTCGGCAAATAACTATTTGCTGAGTGTTTTTTATCGCCCACTCGGTAAATGGTTTGCCGAATGTCAAATTTGACACTCGGCAAAAAAAAAAATTGATTTGCCGAGTGTTTTTCAAAATACACTCGGCAAACCTATTTTTCAAAGAAAAAAATAATTATCCAGACAGCAAGGAAATCAGCCCCTGTGGATGCAAACCAATAATCATTCATCTAAGACAGAACACCGGCAGAGCATTTCATCGAGCACCAATAGGGCAGCAGTTACTAATCAAATCGAAGTCCAAGGATAGAGATCGACGTGCACCATGGCTGCAGCCAACCTCCAGCTAGGTACCACGCCACAGGATCTCCAAGGGGAGGGAACGCCACCACCACATACCGTTGAGGAGGGCCAGCACAGCCGTGCTTGGCTGAGCGGGCGGATCAAGGCGAAGGGGGGCCATCGGGACCTCACCATCGGACGAGCCACGCCGGCCGCTTAGGGAGGGAGGGGCCGCGCCGGCCGTGTAGGGAGCGGCCGCGCCGCTGGGGCCGGTGCCGCTCGACGGCCGCCGGTGTTAGTGAGGATGGAGGTCGCGCGACTAGAGGAGGCCGAATCCGCCGGAGTCGGTGAGGACGGAGGTGGCGCGACTGGAAGAGGCCGAATCCGCCGGAGCTGGTGCTGCTCGTCGTCGGGGCTCCGTCGAGGCAGCCATGCTCGCCCGAGGCGACGCTCCGGGGAGGAGGCAGAGCACGCCTGCGGCGGAGGTTCCTCGTGACGCGAAAGATCCGGGAGAGGGAGGGGCACTGGGGAAGAGAAGTGCGGGCTGCTTGGGAGGGGCACTAGGCCGGTTTATTAAGTGGATTTTTGTTCTTTGCCGAGTGTCCTAGATCTGAGCACTCGGCAAAGTGGATTTTTTTATTTTTTTTCTTTCTCAGAAAAAAGATTTTATTTCTTTACCGAGTGTTCTAGATCTGGACACTCGGCAAAGTTTTTTTTATTTTTTTTCTCTTTCTTTCCTAGAAAAAAAAGATTTTATTTCTTTGTCGAGTGTCTTAGATCTGGGCACTCGGCAAAGTTTTTTTTATATTTTTTCTCTCCTTTCCTAGAAAAAGATTTTATTTCTTTGCCGAGTGTCCTAGATCTGGGCACTCAGCAAAGTTTTTTTTTATTTTTGTTCTCTCCTTCTTTCCTAGAAAAAAGATTTTATTTCTTTGTCGAGTGCAAAAAAATAAAACACTCGGCAAACCACCCTCTTTGCCGAGTGTTTTTTTTTACACTCGGCAAACCCTCTCTTTGCCGAGTGTTTTTTTTAGCTGTGTGTTTTTAGCGCAGCACACGGCAAAGGACTTGTTCGTCGAGTGCTAGAGGAAATACACTCGGCAAACATAAAAACACTCGGCAAATTTGACATTTTCGGTAGTAAAGCTTTGGTATGCTCCTGCATCTGTGATTGCTAATTTTGAGTTCTAAAACCGAAGATAATCAGCACTATAGAAATTATGTGTTCTATTCTAATTTGGCCCAGTGTAGCTTAATTAGCAGCAATTTACTGAATTATAGAGGTGTTTTACTAACTAGCCATGATTTACTCATATATAAACATTTGTCTTGAAAAAGTGAACCGGAGCACTGACATCCCGTGTGAGATTCAAGAATATAAAGTGATACTCTTCGGTTCTTATATGCCATGCTTGAAATAAATTTCTCAATGCCCTTTTCAAACAATTCCTTCTTATAACGTCACAATATTGTGCCCCTAATGAAACATTGGCACAACCACAGCAGGGGAAATTCATAATTGAAGCGAAACAATGTAAAGGCTCATTCGACAAGGTTAAACGATTCGGTTAGAGTTGAGGCTACCTCATTATGGTGGATACTCTCAAATTAGACCGCTGCTTCCAGAGTTGGTAATATTCTCCTGAGTTACGATTTATGTTCTCAACATATTTGTTATGGTAGCATTCTTCAAGTCCATATTCTTATGGAAACTTTTTGCTTCCTTATTATTAATTGAAAACCTCATGCTCTGCTTGACAGTGTATTAGCTCTCTTTATTTTTCTTTTTTCGTTTATAAAAGTTTCTTTGTCTCATTTCAAATTATGAAAGTCGAGTCATATAGATCAATTGGGTTTAAATCTGGCCACAGTAGGAAACAACCATGTTATCGTGGCTCCTCTTTCGCATGCGATCCTCCTGAAACCGGCCCGGTGTAACACCTCTGGTGTTTTGACCTAATACAAAAATTTGACATGTCATCATGTGCATTGCAAAGCATTCATATAGTATAAAGTTTTGAATGCATTCACTAAATGAGGTTTAATTCATAATGTTGTTATTTCATGTAATGTGTTTCAAAAACCCTAAATATAGATCATGACCACAAGGGTCAAATTTCATGTGATCATGTGAGGCCATGTGTCATTTGACTCAAATAACCCTAATGGGCCATGTTACTGGTCAAAAATCAAAATTTAAGTAAAAAGAAGACGAATCAAATTTGAATTCATTTTCAAATTATAAAAGTCCTTTTTGCCCCTTTTAACTAATTCAAAATCCATGAGGAATTTAGGGTTGAGGCAAAAAGCAAAGTTGGAGATTATTTTATAAGGATCAACTTTGGTATTCAAAGTTTTTCAAGTTTACATATAAAATTTCGAGTAATTTTGAAATGATTCAAATGCTCAAATGCACCCCAAATTCAAATTTCAAAATATAGGCAGAATTTGAAAATATTTCTAGAAGCAAAGTTGTAGAGTTTGAAAAATTGAACAACTTTCATTTTTGGAGATTTTCAACTTCTTTAGAAAATTTGGGAGTAATTTGAAAAATGGAATTAGTGGCAGTTCTGTAATTGTTTCAAAGATCATCTCCACCTCTCTGCTTACCACCGGCGCCACGCGGAGTTCACCGCCGATCGGATTTCACCGCTTTCACGCGTAGTGACACGCCCAAACCTCCGTGGCGAGTTACATCGACCGCCGTCGGGTCCGAGCCGCCATGGCCGGCGTCGAGTTCCATTCGGTGTGCCCTTTGCTATTGTGAGGATTGGGATAGATTCGCGACTTGGTGTAGATCATGTAGGTGCAGCCCGTCTCACCGGAGAGTCACCACCGGCGCGTTTTGCTGGCCGGAGCTGGCCGCGCCGCCGTGTCTTGTTCCCTATCGCTGACGAGTGGGGTCAGTCTGTCAGTGAGAAGGGAGAAGAAGAACAGTGAAAATTATTATTTTCTGATTTTTGAATAGTGCAGCAATTTTGCAATTTTATAGGAATTTATTTACACATCCAAAAATTCTGAAAAATTTTGGGGAGCTTCTGTACATGATCTAGTATGTTTTAAAATTTTGAAACATGAAATTTGAATAAATTTTAATGTTCAAATATTCAGTCCATTAATTAATAAATGCAATTTCTATGATTTTTGTAAGTCACTATATAACTCCAAAAATTATGAAATTTATTTTGGTACACTAATTTGTCATGAGGAAGCTTACATAAAAATTTGAGCTTAATTGGACAAAGTTTATTTTATACCTAATGTAGACTTAATTATTTAATTAATTATTCATTTAATTAATGTTTAATCAATTAAGATTTGTTTGACTTTAGAATTGATTGTTGACCTTGGGTCATTAACTTATAATGATCCTTAGTACCTTAATTAGTATTTGAACTCATATCTAATTTGTAATTAGTAAATCTTAATGACATTTCATGTGATAACAAAGGTCATTAACAAGTTAACTCGTCGAAACCCTAGGAGTTTGATTAATGTTGGATCTTGTTTTGGTCATGTTTTGTGACTAGTAGGGTTCCAAGATCCATTTGGTCAAGTCACATGTGTGGTTCTTAATGATAGTGTTGTAGGTTGGTTTTGTTGGCTTGCAACTGTACCGTGAAATAAAATCATTTGCGGGTGTTTTTACTTTTCATGTACCGTGACAGCATCATGTTTACATTATCATCATGTTAAAGCATATGTTATCATTTCGTGTAGAACCCAAGAACGAAACGATTATAGTTGAGCAAGTTCTGGAAGAATCCCCGGTTGTCACGGAATTCGATAATTATGGTACTGACCCGGAACCTGAGATCGTCAACGAAGGCAAGCCCCGGTTTATGCATTAAGCCATTACCTTATTACTTTGAAAAGTTTATCACCTATGTTACTTACTACATTAAGTTGATTACTTCAAATGTTACCTACTTGATGCATTACCTACCTTGTTACTTGTTTACCATCCTTGAAGATGTTTTCTTTTACAAAAGTGTAGATTGCTTAGTATGCTTTATGGTAGGCTTTCAAAGTAAAAGTTTTGATATAATCAAAGATGGCATACTGGCCAAAGAAAGAAAGAATGTAGAATGAACTAGAGACTAGTCGGATAATTTATCTTGAATGTTGGGTAATGTTGCTGGCTATGTCGCTTAAAGGCCACTCATTATGGATCTTCTGAACGAGACACTTTGTAGTACTGGTCACATACTCCGGTAAGCCTACTTCGGCTAATCCGATACTAAGACGAATGCCCGCGCACTGGGAGTGGAGAGATGGCGGGAGTAGCGTGTACCCTCGTGGCTGGAATGTGGCTGGATTTGAGGTATGCTGTACTCCCGGGTGGCGTGGAGACGGCTTAGTATAGGAGGATCTGGTAGCGAGGTTGATATATGCAAGATTAAGTTCTACATATGTCGTGTGATAAGGAATCCCCAGCTAGGACTTGAATCAATTCGAATTACCGGTGCTCCACGGTTATGGAGACTCGATTCATTACAGAAGCAATGTAGGACTGGTGAATTACTAAAATATGAGAAAAAGAATGGAATGAGAAGGAATGGAATATGGGAAATGTATATTTAGTCAAGATAATGAATTAAAAGAACTTAGTGGTAAATTTGAAAATAGAATGAAGAATAGTAAGCTTTTGGCAAAGAAGTTTTGAATCTTGCTACGTCCTTACCTTGCCCCAAACCCCTGCATCTCTAAAGTCTTACACCCCGCTACGTCGGGTTAGTCTTGTTGAGTACCTTTGTACTTAGGGTTTGTTAACCCTTGTTGCAGGTGAGTTGCATGCGCAGGCTTGTTTTGGTCCCTGCTGCATGTCGGTGTTTGATGTCAACGATGATGAGGAATAATGAATAGCCTTTGGACAAGGCGTTAGTTTGTATGATAAATAAAGTTAATGTAATATTATCCCGCTACTATGGTTGTATGACACTTATGGTATTGTAAGTTTGAAAACAACTGGTTTGTAATTATGTTATCTTAAGACTTCCGCTATCTTTTACTCTGGTATATATTTGAATAAACTATTGTAATCTGCAATGACTGTGATTGGGATCCTATTTGAAAAGAGAAACGTGGATGACTTGGGTTTCCTAAGGACACCCGACAGACCTGTTGAGTTGTTGGGAACTCATGTACGCTATATGAGGTCTGTTAAGACAATGATAGGTGCATGTGGGCCTGATTCCTTAGGAGGTTCTGCCACAGCTGGTATCAAAGCAGTTCCCATCTAAGATCATTGTATGTTACTTTGGAAAACCTTCAAAATGATTTGGGTCAAAGAAAGTAAACTTGATATTTTAAAGTTTAAATTTCTTTCTTCTTACCTTTGATCTAGACTCAATCCTGTCTTATTTGAAAGTTTGTGGCGGATAATATGCTTAGGATTGTCCTATGTATTAAAAATCTAGTACTTATGATTATATAAATCTTTTGTACTTAGATTTGTAAGATCGATTCATGCTTCATGCTTGAGCACATTGCATAATAATTCCCCTTAATAGTGGTTGGGCTATGGCAAAGACCAAGAAAACCGCAAGCAAGTCCACTGGACCTCATAGAGTCCCTCGTCACCAATTGGCACCAAGAAATCACGAGCTTGGTGAAGGAAGTTCCAAGAACCTAGGAGAGGAAGGATCTTCAAGCAACCCTGCCAACGTTGAGAACCTTAACAAGGAGCTCAACACTCTTCGTCGAGCTCATGCCAAAGATCAAGAAGAGCTGGCAGAAATGCAAAGGGGTATCACCATGACCATGGAGCTATGGAATGAAGCCTGGACACGAGAGGATGCGGCCAATGAACGCGTCCATGAGTTGGAGTTCTACGTAGAGGACCTAGAGATGGATAATGCCATTCTGCATGAGAATGTCCATATGCTGTATGCTCAACTTCATCCTCCTCATGGGGATGGTGAAGTTACCGATGAAGAAATGATTGTAGCTCTAGGAGAAGTCGAGAATGAAGAAGAGGAGGAGGATCTTGAGGAGTTAGTGTACTTCTCAGATGAAGATGAGGTTTCGTCCGATATGAGCACGGATGCCGAAGACTGAAAGCTTGGAGTAGTAGTAGTTCCTTTACTGCTTTCCTAGAAAACCAGGGTTGTCTTGTGGGATACAAGACATGTAATATAAATAAGAACCCTTTGTAGTATGCAACCTTTTAAAAGCTTTCAATAAAGAATAATGTAAGTAAATGTGTTTCTCTAACAGATGCCTCGTCCTATCACCCGAACTGGTGCTAGTGGCTCACACGATGATGATGAGTGCCCAAATCCTCCACCAATGCCCTCGACTATGGCAGATGCCATAGCTGCACTCATCAACGCAACGACAGAGAATGCTAGGCTGTTAAGGGAGTTGGCGTAGAACCAGCAGGCACCATACCCTAATTGTGGCCGTCGTAATAATGGAAACGATGAGTCAACCTATGTGGATTTTACTGACACACATCCGCCTATGTTCTCAAAGGCAGATGAACCTTTAGAAGCTGATGATTGGCTTAGGACAATAGAGCAAAAGTTCGAGCTGATCCACTGTACTGAGGTTCAAAAACCAAGGTTTGCGGCACAGCAACTCCGAGGAGCTGCTGGTGCTTGGTGGGCAAATTTGGTAGCCGTACAGCCCACTGGTCACCAAATCAACTAGAGGGAATTCAAGGATGCCTTCAGGGCACATTATATTTCAGACGGTGTGATGACCATGAAGTTGGAAGAGTTCTTAGCTCTTAAGCAAGGGGAGCACTCGGTGATGCAGTATGTTGGGCGTTTCAACCACCTGTCGCAGTATGCTATTGAGTATGTGAATACTGACAGGAAGAAAAAGAATCATTTTCTTAGAGGCTTGAACACTAAACTTCAGACAATGATGGCAGCCTGTGGTAATGCAACTTACCATGAGACAATCAACATTGCTATCGCTTTGGAAGAGAATTACCGCCAACACAAAGAGGCGAAGAAGAAGAAAATATTTGCTTCCGGATCATCAAGTGGCAAGCGTCAGAAGATAGTATACCATCCTCAGAATCATGGCCGTATGCCATTCCGCCCACAACAAGGCCAAAGCAGGCAGCAAATCTTCATTCGCCCTGCAACTAATACGCCTTATACTCATCAAGCACCACAGCAGCAGAACAATGCAAAAAATGCAAACCGCAATGCTACTCCCCAGAATCACAATTTTCCATGTTATAATTGTGGTAAACCCGGGCATTTTTCTTGAGAATGTCTGTATCCTAGGAAGAACAATCTTGATGCAACCAAAGCCCCTGTTAATCAAGCTCAAAATCAGTATAAGGGCAATGCTCAGAACCATCAAAAGGGTCCGGCTGAGAAGAAAACTGGAAGGGTATTCTATACGCAAGTGGAATCTATTCCAGAAGGAGAACCAGTTATGATGGGTATGTTTCCCATTGCTAAGCATCCTGCAATTATCTTATTTGATTCTGGTGCATCCCATACATTCATCAATCGTACATTTGTTGTGAAGCATGGGATAGCTATTGGGGAAACAAAAGAACCCTATCATATACAGTCGCCTGGGGGACGAATCTGTACATGGGAGGTAGTTCAGAATGTACCTATTGATTTGGGAGGATATGAGTTCTCTACCAATATGTTGATATTAAAGGATCAAGATATAGATGTGATCCTTGGTATGAACTGGCTAACTCAACACGGGGCTATCATAGATGTCCTGCATAGAACAATAAGGGTAAATGCACCTGACAGCAAAACCCAACTTCTCATCCAACTTCCTTTTCCTAAGAGTACAGTGGAGACAGTCTGTGCAACTATTGTTGACGGAGCCGAGGAAATTTTAGTGGTATGTGAGTTTACGGATGTCTTTCCCGATGACCTGCCTGGTCTGCCACCAGACCAAGACGTAGAGTTCAGGATTGATTTGAAACCAGGGACAGCACCAGTGTCTAGAAGAGCATATAGGATGCCACCGAAAGAATTAGCAGAATTAAAAATGCAACTACAAGAGTTGTTAGACAAGGGTTTCATTCAACCCAGTTCATCACCTTGGGGATGTCCTGCTATTTTCGTGAAGAAGAAGGACCAAACCTTAAGGTTATGTGTTGACTATAGGCCCTTAAATGAAGTCACCATCAAGAACAAATACCCCTTACCCCGAATTGATTTGCTTTTTGATCAACTTACGGGAGCCAAGGTATTCTTGAAGATAGACTTAAGGTTAGGCTACCACTAGATTAAGATCAGATGTGAAGATGTGCCGAAGACAGCATTTACTACCCGATATGGTCTATATGAGTATCTAGTCATGTCTTTTGGGCTAACCAATGCCCCGGCTCATTTCATGTACCTGATGAACTCGGTTTTCATGCCTGAGTTGGATAAGTTTGTCGTGGTGTTTATTGATGACATTCTTATCTACTCTAAGAACAAAGAGGAACATGCAGAACATCTCCGTATTGTTCTACAAAGATTAAGAGATCACCAACTATATGCCAAGTTCAGCAAATGTGCATTTTGGTTAAAGGAAGTATAATTTCTGGGTCATGTACTATCTGCTGAAGGTATAGCTGTTGATCCGAGCAAGGTAGAAGAAGTCCTTAACTGGAGAGCACCTACAACTGTTCATCAAGTTCGTAGTTTCCTGGGGTTGGCAGGGTATTACTGTTGGTTTATCCCTGACTTCTCTAGAATTGCGAAGCCAATTACTGGATTGCTGAAAAATCAAACTAAGTTTGTATGGTCAATAGAATGTGAAGAGGCCTTTCAAACATTGAAGAAGTTGTTGACAACTGCACCAGTATTAGCACAACCTAATATCGAGAGGCCATTTGATATCTATTGTGATGCATCTGGAATTGGTATTAGCTGTGTTCTTATGCAAGAAGGCAGAGTCATAGCATATGCTTCCAGACAACTCAAGAAGCACGAAGAACATTATCCCACCCATGATCTTGAATTAGCTGTTGTTGTCCATTCACTCAAGATTTGGTGACATTATTTATTAGGCAATATATGTCATATCTATACGGACCACAAGAGTCTGAAATACATCTTCACTCAGTCAGAGCTAAATATGAGGCAAAGGAGATGGTTAGAACTTATCAAAGATTATGACTTAGAAGTGCATTATCATCCGGGCAAGGCTAATGTGGTTGCTGATGCCCTGAGTCGTAAGAGTCATTGTCATTGCCTAATTATAGAACCTATGCAGCGAATATTGTGTCAAGAGATGGAGCATCTAGATTTACAAATCATAGAACAAGGTTCCCTATCCAATATTGTAGTCGAGTCCACTGTCAAAGATCAGATCATTGCTGCTCAACAGAAAAGTAAGGGCATAGCCCATATTAAGGATAAGGTCAGATCTAGAAAACCAACATGTTTCAAGATTGATGAATCAGATGTCGTATGGTTCAAGGATAGATTGGTAGTACCCAAAAATCCAGAGCTGCGAAAGCAGATTCTTGATGAAGCTCATTCTACAAGATACTCCATTCATCCGGGTAGCAACAAAATGTATCATGATCTGAGAAAGAGATATTGGTGGACCAAAATGAAAATAGAAATAGCTCAATATATAGCCAAGTGTGATATTTGTTAGAGAATCAAAGCGGTTCATATGAAGACTGCAGGTCCATTGCATTCTTTGCCAGTTCTATCTTGGAAGTGGGAAGATATCTGTATGGACTTCATAGTAGGGTTGCCTAGGACATCTGTAGGCTACAATTCAATATGGGTTATTGTTGACCGTCTAACCAAGATAGCTCACTTCTTACCAGTCAGAGATAAATATCGAGCGGAACAGTATGCAAAGCTTTATCTTGATAGAATCTTCAGTCTGTATGGGGCACCCAAGACCATTGTCTCTGATAGAGGGTCATTGTTCATATCCAAGTTTTGGAAAAGTCTACATGAGTCTTTGGGAACTAAACTTATCCGTAGTTCTGCTTATCATCTACAAATAGACGGACAGACTGAAAGGGTAAATCAAATTCTTGAAGATATGTTAAGAGCATGTGTTCTTTCCTTTGGTGCTAAATGGGATAAATGCCTTCCCTTGGCTGAATTCTCATATAACAATAGCCATCAAGAGAGCATTAAAATGGCACCATTCGAAGCACTGTATGGCCGTAGGTGCCAAACACCTTTAAATTGGTCAGAAGCTGGAGAACGTTGGTTCTTTGGACTAGATGTGGTCAAGGAAGCTGAAGAGAAAGTTAAACTCATACAAGCCAATATGAAGGTAGCTCAATCCCGATAGAAAAGCTATGCTGATAAGAGGAGATGACCGCTAGAATTCAAAGTGGGAGATTATGTCTACCTCAAGGTATCACCGATGAAAGGAGTTCATCGATTTGGGATTCGGGGAAAGTTGGCGCCCCGTTATGTCGGTCCTTTTCAGATCCAACAACGATGTGGACCAGTCGCCTATCGCGTCAAGTTACCAGATCACATGTCAGCGGTACATACTATCTTTCATGTGTCTCAGTTAAAGAAGTGTCTTCAAGTACCTGACCAAGAAATCGACTTTAGTGATGTAGAACTAGAACCTGATTTAACTTATGCCGAGTACCCCATTAGAGTCTTAGATCAGAAAGATCAAGTCACTCGGAGACGTACGATCAAGTTCTACAAAGTACAATGGAATCAACACACGGAAGATGAAGCTACTTGGGAGTCCGAGGATTACTTAGAAGAGAACTTTCCTGACTTCTTCACTTCTATCTAGTTGCAATACCTTGTCTATATTGTAACTTGTCTTGTTGTTAACAGAATGGAAAACCCCCTCACTAGCCTTTTGAATAAAGTTGTGATGTGTTAGCTTGACACATTTCCTTTTTCATTACTTAGCCTTAAGTTTTAAATCTCGGGACGAGATTTCTTTAAGGGGGAAGGGTTGTAACACCTCTGGTGTTTTGACCTAATACAAAAATTTGACATGTCATCATGTACATTGCAAAGCATTCATATAGTATAAAGTTTTGAATGCATTCACTAAATGAGGTTTAATTCATAATGTTGTTATTTCATGTAATGTGTTTCAAAAACCCTAAATATAGATCATGACCACAAGGGTCAAATTTCATGTGATCATGTGAGGCCATGTGTCATTTGACTCAAGTAACCCTAATGGGCCATGTTACTGGTCAAAAATCAAAATTTAAGTAAAAGGAAGACGAATCAAATTTGAATTCATTTTCAAATTATAAAAGTCCTTTTTGCCCCTTTTAACTAATTCAAAATCCATGAGGAATTTGGGGTTGAGGCAAAAAGCAAAGTTGGAGATTATTTTATAAGGATCAACTTTGGTATTCAAAGTTTTTCAAGTTTATATATAAAATTTGGAGTAATTTTGAAATGATTCAAATGCTCAAATGCACCCCAAATTCAAATTTCAAAATGTAGGCAGAATTTGAAAATATTTCTAGAAGCAAAGTTGTAGAGTTTGAAAAATTGAACAACTTTCATTTTTGGAGATTTTCAACTTCTTTAGAAAATTTGGGAGTAATTTGAAAAATGGAAGCAGTGGCAGTTCTGTAATTGTTTCAAAGATCATCTCCACCTCTCTGCTTACCGCCGGCGCCACGCGGAGTTCACCGCCGATCGGATTTCACCGCTTTCACGCATAGTGACACGCCCAAACCTCCGTGGCGAGTTCGCCCGTGTGCTGTCATCACCGTACGCCCTCCATCTTGCTATAAATAGGAGTACGTCGTCGTCAATCGGAGTTTTCCCGTCGACTGTTCGCCGCCGGTGACATTGCCGCGATCATCGAATTCATCCTCGTCGGACCACCTCAGGCCAATTGCATTGGCCAGCAGCTCCGCCTCACCTTGCCGCTCATTCCCGACCTGCTCGCCTCGCTTCTAGCCAATCAGCACCACCGCGCGACGTCGTCTTCTTCGGAGCCGGTCGAAGCTCCGCCGCGACCCACCTCACCGTGGCCAGGGTGATTCAGTACGTCTCCGCCTGCACCAAGTACATCATCGTAATCACGGTGAGCTCCTGAGCATGATACTCACTCATCTTTTGACTCTACTGCACCATAGCCCTAGTTACATCGACCGCCGTCGGGTCCGAGCCGCCATGGCCGGCGTCGAGTTCCATCCGGTGTGCCCTTTGCTATTCTGAGGATTGGGATAGATTCGCGACTTGGTGTAGATCATGTAGGTGCAGCCCGTCTCACCGGAGAGTCACCACCGGCATGTTTTGCTGGCTAGAGCTGGCCGCGCTGCTGTGTCTTGTTCCCTGTCGCTGACGAGTGGGGTCAGTCTGTCAGTGAGAAGGGAGAAGAACAGTGAAAATTGTTATTTTCTGATTTTTGAATAGTGCAGCAATTTTGCAATTTTATAGGAATTTATTTACACATCCAAAAATTTTGAAAATTTTTGGGTAGCTTCTGTACATGATCTAGTATGTTTTAAAATTTTGAAACATGAAATTTGAATAAATTTTTAATGTTCAAATATTTAGTCCATTAATTAATAAATGCAATTTCTATGATTTTTGTAAGTCACTATATAACTCCAAAAATTATGAAATTTATTTTGGTACACTAATTTGTCATGAGGAAGCTTACATAAAAATTTGAGCTTAATTGGACAAAGTTTATTTTATACCTAATGTAGACTTAATTATTTAATTAATTATTCTTTTAATTAATGTTTAATCAATTAAGATTTGTTTGACTTTAGAATTGATTGTTGACCTTGGGTCATTAACTTATAATGATCCTTAGTACCTTAATTAGTATTTGAACTCATATCTAATTTGTAATTAGTAAATCTTAATGACATTTCATGTGATAACAAAGGTCATTAACAAGTTAACTCGTCGAAACCCTAAGAGTTTGATTAATGTTGGATCTTGTTTTGGTCATGTTTTGTGACTAGTAGGGTTCCAAGATCCATTTGGTCAAGTCACATGTGTGGTTCTTAATGATAGTGTTGCAGGTTGGTTTTGTTGGCTTGCAACTGTACCGTGAAATAAAATCATTTGCGGGTGTTTTTACTTTTCATGTACCGTGATAGCATCATGTTTACATTATCATCATGTTAAAGCATATGTTATCATTTCATGTAGAACCCGAGAACGAAACAATTATAGTTGAGCAAGTTCTAGAAGAATCCCCGGTTGTCACGGGATTCGATAATTGTGGTACTGACCCAGAACCTGAGATCGTCAACGAAGGCAAGCCCCGGTTTATGCATTAAGCCATTACCTTGTTACTTTGAAAAGTTTATCACCTATGTTACTTACTGCATTAAGTTGATTACTTCAAATGTTACCTACTTGATGCATTACCTACCTTGTTACTTGTTTACCATCCTTGAAGATGTTTTCTTTTACAAAAGCATAGATTGCTTAGTATGCTTTATGGTAGGCTTTCAAAGTAAAAGTTTCGATATAATCAAAGATGGCATACTGGCCAAAGAAAGAAAGAATGTAGAATGAACTAGAGACTAGTTGGATAATTTATCTTGAATGTTGGGTAATGTTGCTGGCTATGTCGCTTAAAGGCCACTCATTGTGGATCTTCTGAACGAGACACTTTGTAGTACTGGTCACATACTCCGGTAAGCCTACTTCGGCTAATCCAATACTAAGACGAATGCCCACGCACTAGGAGTGGAGAGATGGCGAGAGTAGCGTGTACCCTCATGGCTGGAATGTGGCCGGATTTGAGGTGTGTTGTACTCCCGGGTGGCGTGGAGACGGCTTAGTATAGGAGGATCCGGTAGCGAGGTTGATATATGCAAGATTAAGTTCTACATATGTCGTGTGATAAGGAATCCCCAGCTGGGACTTGAATCAATTCGAATTGCCAGTGCTCCACGGTTATGGAGACTCGATTCATTACAGAAGCAATGTAGGACTGGTGAATTACTAAAATATGAGAAAAAGAATGGAATGAGAAGGAATGGAATATGGGAAATGTATATTTAGTCGAGATAATGAATTAAAAGAACTTAGTGGTAAACTTGAAAATAGAATGAAGAATAGTAAGCTTTTGGCAAAGAAGTTTTGAATCTTGCTACGTCCTTACCTTGCCCCAAACCCCTGCATCTCTAAAGTCTTACACCCCGCTACGTCGGGTTAGTCTTGTTGAGTACCTTTGTACTCAGGGTTTGTTAACCCTTGTTGCAGGTGAGTCGTATGCGCAGGCTTGTTTTGGTCCCTGCTGCATGTCGGTGTTTGATGTCAATGATGATGAGGAATAATGAATGGCTTTTGGACAAGGCGTTAGTTTGTATGATAAATAAAGTTAATGTAATATTATCCCGCTACTATGGTTGTATAACACTTATGATATTGTAAGTTTGAAAACAACTGGTTTGTAATTATGTTATCTTAAGACTTCCGCTATCTTTTACTCTGGTATATATTTGAATAAACTATTGTAATCTGCAATGACTGTGATTGGGATCCTGTTTGAAAAGAGAAACGTGGATGATTCGGGTTTCCCGAGGACACCCGACAGACCTGTTGAGTTGTTGGGAACTTGTGTACGCTATCTGAGGTCTGTTAAGACAACGATAGGTGCATGTGGGCCCGATTCCTTAGGAGGTTCTACCACACCCGGCAACCATGCAACGCCCTTAGCCATATCACACGTCGCTCAACACCTTGAACCAGAGCACCAGCTGGGACCATCTTCTCGTGCCCTTAAGCCAAGCCTCGTCGTCGGTGCCCTCAAGCGCCGCCAACGCTGCTGCCGCCAATCAACTCCATCCAACCACTACTACAGAATTTAACTATAGGGGCGGCTCTAGAGCCTTTGTAGGGGCGGCTACGCCAGCCGCCCTTCCCAGGGTGTTCCTACAGAGGGTGCCTCTGTAGGGGCGGTTTCCTGACCACCCCTGCAGTTCCTCTGTAGGGGCGGCTGGTGTTTTCAACCGCCCCTGCAGTGCCTCTGTAGGGGTGGCTGGTGTTTTCAGCCACCCCTGCAGTGCCTCTGTAGGGGCGGCTTGTGTTTTCAGCCACCCCCACAGTGACCTCTGTAAGGGCGGTTGGTAATATCAGCCGCCCCTATAGTGGACTTCTGTAAGGGCGGCTGTATCACCAGCCGCCCCTACTGTGTGTATTTGTAAGGGCGGTTCAATCAAGAACCACCCCTACAGTGGATTTTCAGGCAAAAAATAATAATTCAAATTCAAATCTGACCATATATATATAATTCAAATTCGAATCTGGCCACCACAAATATACATATATACATCCACAAACACAAGACCATTATTTAGAACATCATCACAAGTCATAATTCACAAAAGTCCATCATTACAACATAGTCCATTATGAAGTCCATCATTATAACATAGTCCATTAAGAAATCCATAAGTCCACATGCAAAACAAAGTCCAAACCGTTCCAAAGTCTGATCCAAACCATACCACAAGTCTACATTGTCATCAACGGCCTAGGGCTAGCCTATCAGTCTCACGAAGGTGTTGGTATAGAGGATTACTACCTAAGTCAGAAAGAAGATGATGGTAAGTGCCTTTATGGTACACAATCTGGTCCATTATGAAGTTGCAAAGGTCGCCGACCATCTCTAAGAGCTCGTCATCCTTGTATGGGTTCCTTCTCGTGTCTTTACCTTTCTCTAACTACAAGAGAACAAGTTTAGGTTTACTATATCACAATATATGCGAACTTTTCATACTACGAGCGAAGATGTTCAAACTTACCAGATTGGGATTTCTGTTGTAGCCACCGATGGTACTCATCATAATACATGTGTAGTATCCACAATGTAGACTCCCAGGCTTCTGCTTGGGGCACTGTGTGTTTTGCATATGGAGACGTTAAGTAATGCTATTGACAGACACGTAATATATGGAGTACCAAAGTAAATGACACTTACCGCACATAGAGTTTTGACATACAACTTTTCCTTCCTATTTGGATGATGCCTCCCCTTATGTTCCTGGACATAGTGCCTTGAATGCCCTGTTCCAATGGTTTTAGCAAATGCAACTTGTTAGTATCCCACATTGAACCTTACAAGTATGTATACAAACATAGTAGCTAAAATAAGGATTGTCGATATGTATACGTCTTGACAATCGCTATAAAGTCTTTGTATGTCTCGACTGGGGAATCCGCTGAATCAAAGACCCATGCCATGCTATGTGAGAGCTAGACGCCTATGCAAATCCAGTGATCGCTGCATGAATTTAGTCATAGAAAGAACACATAAGCTCTTTTGCATCGAACAAAGTATATTGAACAAAGCTAAGTATACAGTCGAACTTACTTGAAGTGGTATGGTATCCATATATTATCGTGTTGTTGGAGATTTTTAAAACATAGGGCAATGTATGCCGCAACCTTGAGGGACTCTTCCAATATTTTCTTGTTCCTGATATCCTCTTTTTCCTTAAGTGTCTTCCCACCTCCTAGTTCTTTGCAATCTAGTTTCCACTCTTTAGGGTAATTAAAATTTGTTGATGCTATAGGTGAAGGGTCTATATACCCGTGTTTCAGAGCTGGCCTCTTTCTCACAAAGTCCGCTTGCATTCTATAAATCACGGCGCGGGTTAGTTACAACAAAATCAAAAGATTACATTCATATCATATAGAGAGGGCAAGGACTTACAGGCACCACATGCGAATTAGATTCATTTCCATTCGTCCGAGGTGGAAGCATGCCTGGATATCCTTAAACTCAACGGCAATTTGCCCACCTAGGGCTCCAAATGTGCCGGTAGGGATCCATGCTTGTAAGATTTCTAATTCTGTTATCTGAGCACGCAAGTACCAATCGTGGAACTTTCTCATTCCACGTGGCAAGCACTGTATGACTCGGTTTGGTAGGAAGTTCTTGCCTTTTTCATATTTATCCGGGCAATCATTTGACCATTTGAGGTTATCAACAGCTGGATACTTTTTAAACCCTTTGTGCAGTTTGCTAGTGGTGCCCTCCTCAGAAGCTGGTGCTCTGAATTCTTTTACTTGGTTCTTAGGCTTGAACTGGTCATGGGCCATCCACTTGTGCACCGACGAGACGTCATTAATGCCCACATACGATGGCCTTATCTTGATTGGGATTTTGTTTCGAGCTTCCCATTCAGGCACGTCTTTGTCAACTTGTGCATCACCTGCTCCAGGGGCCACTTGTTCTTCACGTATCGGCTGTTCACGAGGTAATTGTTGTTCATGAGACACTTGTTGTTCATGTATCGGCTACGCTTGTTGAGAAGGATGTTGCATCTCATCATGCCTTTGCTCGGTACGAGCTGGAGAAGGACGTGGCATGTCATCATGCCCATGCTCGGTACGAGGTGGAGAAGGATGTGGCATGTCATCATGCCCTTGATCAGTACGAGGTGGAGAAGTATCTAGCGTGTGGTGGTCATGGTCATGGGCCGGTGAGTATACCTCTCCGTCCTCGACGGGTCGCTCCAGAGGATGAACTTCAGTCAGAGTTGGTGAAGACTCGGTCAATACAATGTCCCGTCTGTGCCAGAGGATGAACTAGTTCATGACGTCTCCGAGTAACACGAGCCCCTCGGGAGTAGGGTGTTCTATCTTCCAAGTCATGAACTCGGGCTTCACGGTATGCACCTCGACCCGAGTGTAGTCCTGTGGGATGTCCCTATTGTGCCACGTGCCGCCTGGAGGATGTGCCACGCCCGTTGCCACCTCAATGATCACGTTTTGCCTGCCCATCGGAACCACCAATTTGCAACTGGTTGGTGCCCGTATGCGATCGACGGGAGTTCCGGTTGCATTGGAACCTTGACTGCTGGGAACATCCGGAGGGCTGCCAACTACCGCCAGTTCTCCGGGCGGCCCCATTAGTGTCTGTGGCTCCATCGTAGACGGTCCTTTCTCCACCAACATCTTTTCAAATAGAGCCTTCACTTGGCGCTCAAGATTAGACTCTCGGTCTCTGCCATGTTTCTTGTACATGTGCCTCTCCTCTACGAATCCGTGCTCCCCTCTGTGTTTTACAAAAATTGCTGGGATCTTGTGGGGGAGAAAGTGACTACAGAGGTGCTGGATTTTCTTAATGGGGGCTCCTTACCTGCTGGCTGGAATAATACTAATATTACCCTCATACCAAAAGTGAAGAAACCAGTGCAGGTAAAAGACTTAAGACCAATAAGCCTTTGCAATGTCTTATATAAGATTGTGTCAAAAGTGCTAGCTAATAGACTGAAAGCTATCCTTCTAGAGATTATTTCCCCTGCTCATTGTGCTTTTGTGCCGGGTAGACTGATATCTGATAACACTCTGATAGCTTATGAAATTTTGCATTATATGAGAAGAAAAAGGAAGGGAGGGCAAGGCTATGCAGCTATTAAGCTAGACATGAGTAAAGCTTATGACAGGGTAGAATGGCCCTTCCTGCAGGCTATGATGGAGAAGATGGGGTTTGATGAAAGGCGGGTTCAGATTATTATGAAATGTGTGTCATCTGTGAAGTATAAGGTGAAGGTGAATGGTGTTATAACGGATGAGATTTGTCGTGGATATCAAGACAGAGTCTCGACTGGGGCAAATAACACCATGGCACAGTTTATTTAGTGCTTTGCAAACAATTCGCTAGCTCTAAGCACAAACCTAAAGAGAAGGAGCATAAATGTTGATACAAGGTGTGCAATCTGCCAGCGGCTTGATGAAGACGGTGCTCACCTTTTTTTCAAATGCAAATGGGCTAAGAAATTGTGGAGGGAGTTGGGTCTGGAGGACATCAGGGTACAATTGAGCGTATTGCTGGATCCAAAACAGTGCCATTCCGATGTGTATTCAATCGGGAAATTTTGATTGTGCAATGCAAACAATGTGTCGTGGCAACACGTCCCGGGCAATCTACGGTGCCATTTATTTGTCCTAAAGAATTTCATGGTATAAGCTCAGGGCAACTTGCTTGTAGAGCATGAGTTTAGATATTTGTTTCCACTAACGATATACTATTTGCTCAGCCTAAAGATTTATCCATGCCTGACATGACTGGGTTTTCATCATAAAGTCTCTCAACCCTCGAGTAATGATCAATAGTACAACAGTACAACAGTATCATAAAGTCTCTCATCATAAATCTCCTAACCTTTAAACTAAAATATGCACTGGCTGACAATCTCAAACCAGAAAAAAAAGACAACTAACACAACAATGACCATACTAAAATCCAAACAACTGAAACTGATTTCTATCCCATGTTATGAAAAGCACTGCTAAGCATAATTCATAAACAACAAGTCCATGAAATAAAATGTGCACTCCTACAGTACTAAAATCCAAACTATAGTACAATGAAGAAGTAAAATTCTTGTGATAGATAGATCTGGTGCTCACCTGCTAGATACTCGCTCCCGGATTACACAAATGGGGCCGCAGCCCAGCTGCTCTCGCTCAGCGAAAAACCCTGCAGTAGTAAAGAAGACAAGAGGGGATGAAAGTGGACTCGAGACAGACATGAATGTTGAAGATGAAGAGATGACGCATAAGAGATTGTGTTTCTAATTATAAGAGACAGCTGTGACAGAACATTTTGTGAAATAAAAAAAATAGTAAATCAAATGACACTAAACGGAATCCTTGACTGCACTAGCATTTTCTTTGATGCCATTGCCAAGAACCCTAAAAAGACTGAGCAGTGTGACTTAAGCAGCTAAGCAACAACATGGCTTGTTAGTATTGCAATATATTTTCTGTTTCCTTCTTTATCTCGTGATTTCACTTCTGTTTTGCTTCTTGTATCTAGTACTCTGCAACCCTCTTCTCTGCTCTCAATAAATTCCAGTAGGGGCCTCGGCCCCTCCTGTCTTTTTTTTTTTAAAAAAAAGGAAGGGATTACAACTTCACCACCGAAAAGCAATTAAGCTGAACTCAAACTAGAAACTCACAGCACACACTTCTCTGAGGCCACTCGACCACCGAACAGCTTTGAATGTTAGTCCACTTCCCAGACAGCAGCTTCTATCTTCAGAATCTTTAGCTTCACCTTCGCTGATCAGCCAGAGAGGCTTCAGATTGAGCCTCCGAAACTGATGAAAAATGTTATGCTTTCAAGCAGAAGCCATCTCCTCTTTGCACCCTTTCTTCAACCACACCAGAGCACTTGTTAAAAGCAACCTCCTTGCCAACCAATCCCCATAGGGCTGTTTGCTACCTCCCTCAAGTCTTGCAAATTTTGGCACATCACCTGTCTTGTCTCTGTTAGTTGGACTTTAAGGCCCCAGTTCTGAACTACTACTGTTTGAGCAATACATTTGCCATAACCCCTAAGAGACGTTCTGAAAACACAAGAGATTTCAGTTTCACCAAGACGCGTAGGGCAGCGATCAGTTAAAACATTTATAACTAGATATTTCTTATTACTAAGCGTCTAAGCCACATCTGTTCAGTAGAGAAATGATCAGATCACTACCACAATCTACTGCAAGGACCTGAAATAAACCACTACCACAATTGCTTGGCCACTACACACTCAAAGAACAGATGATGAACTGACTCCTTTTCACAACAAAACAAACAAGATGGGACATATGAAAGAAGTAATGTAAAATCGAAGTCATAGTTCTGACTGAAAGCAGCTCCGAAGCAGCTGGCAACACATTGATTACGCTTTCAGTGACACGATAATCAGATGTTTTTATTTTTGGAGGGAGAACATGATAGTCAAATGTTACTGTCATCCTTTTAATTGTACTTCTAGGTGATTCGACAGGAGTTCCTCGGCTTTCCAGTTTAGCTTTGCCAGCTGATCGCAAATGCAACCTGATGATGAGCATGCAGTTTCTGCCTAAAAAACAAGGAACACATATCTTAGTAAAATTAACTGATGTTGCCGAAGGCACATGGTGGCAACTGCTGTCCACGAAGGACCCCCCCTGGAGATTGGAGAAAGGGCGAAGCAGAGTAGCAGACAGGGGAGGCAGATGAAACGCGGCGCGGAATCAACTAGGCTAGACGAGCGGCGGCAGCGGGACACATTTGCTCGCTCGGCAGCGAGCGCGCAGCGCAGGTAATCGCGCATGGAAGCTACTACACAGTCCACACAATCGTCCGCCACACACTCGGTGGAGGCCCGATTCATCAGACCTACGAAACCAAGCGCCTCGCGAGTAGTACGACGTTGGAGGGAGCGCAGCGCAGACGAGGGTCGAGGAAGGGACTGACCTGGTTGGTTCCGGTGGACGGGCAGTTGAAGGCGAGCCGCGCCAATGGCGCCGACGGCGAGGCCGGCGGAGGACGCGATGCGATGCGGTACGGCGGGAGAGCGCGACGTGGTCCCAAACCCTAACCTCGTAGCTGCGCGGAGGAGAGAATGGTGTGGTGGTCGGAGGGGAAGGGGAGAGCGGGTGGCGGCGCGGAGCGGGCGAGCGCCGGCGAGCGGGTGGCGGCGCGGAGTGAGCGAGCGCGGGCGGAGCGGGCGAGCAGCCTGACGGCGTCTGTAACTGATTTCGCCCAAATTCTAGCTTCCAGTGCCCAGCGGGTCCGGTGATATATCACAGACCACGATAGGGGCGGACCACGATAGGGGCGGCTGAGCTTATAAGCCGCCCCTATAGTTGAATTAGCCACTATAGGGGCGGCTGAGGTTATAAGCCGCCCCTATACTTAATTTTTTTTTCAAAATTCTAAATCAAAATAAATTATTCACATGTAAATAATAAGTAATACAGTACAAAATTTTATATTTATTTTTTTATAGATATATTTACATATACAATAACTAAAACAACTACAACAGTTTAAAATTGCAAAATTGAACCTTTAAAAATTTTTAAAAAAAATTAAATTTTAAAAATTAAAATCAAAACTACTAAAATAATTTTGAGACAACAAATGATTTCAAATAAAAATTTGATAAACGTCAAAGTTGTAGAGGTCATGAAGATCTACAACTTTTATTTTGATCATCTTGTCATTTTACAAAATTTGAACCTTTCGATTTTGAAATTTTAAAAAATAACAAGTTTGAACCAAAATTTGAGACCCAAAATGATTTTAACATAAAAAGTGATGAATACCAAAGTTGTTCAACTCATTAATATCTACAACTTTTATTTTAGTCATCTTGTCATTTGACAAAATTTGGACCTTTCAAATTTGAAATTATGAAAAACAACAAGTTCGAAACAAAATTTGAGACCCAAATTGATTTCAACATAAAAAGTGATGAATACCAAAGTTGTTCAACTCATGAATATCTACAACTTTTATTTTGATCATTTATTCATTTGATAAATTCTTAGCACACATTGTTCACTAATCTTACACATGTCTCATATAGTTTATAAAACCTTACGAGAGATGTGTTACATTTATGAACATTGTCATTACCACTTTATCATATGAAGAAATGACCAATACAAAAGTTGTAGATCTTGATGAGTTATTCAACTTTGGTATTTATCACTTTTTCAGCTGAAATCATTTGGGGTACCAAAATCTTGTCTAAAGTTGCATTTTTTTTAAATTCAAAATTTAAATTGCTCAAAATTTTCATATGTATATATTGACAAAACCAATAAAATAAATTGATAGAGCATGATTTTAGAAAATTTTAGAACAAAAAATCATCAGATTTGGAGTTAGTATGAGAAAGAAAAACTAGTTACAAAGTTGATCCATAGATTAAAAAAAGAAATCACACTGTTCACTATGATCATGTAAGGATCATCTAGAACAGTGTGATTTCTCTTTTTAATCTGTGGGTAAACTTTGTAACTAGTTGTTCTCCCTCATACTAACTCCAAATATGATGGTTTTTTTCCTAAAAATTTCTAAAATCATGCTTCAGCATTTAAGTGTGATCAAACTTGGATGTGACAATGTTTTACACGTTTTAAAATTTGAAATTTGACAAGTTCAAACCAAATTCTCAAACCCTAAATGATTTTAGATGTAAAAGTGATGAATACAAAAGTTGTTCAACTCATCAAGATCTACAACTTTTATTTTGGTCATCTTGTCATTTGACTAAATTTGAACCTTTCAAATTTTTAAATTTAAAAAATGACAAGTTCAAACCAAAATTTAGACCCAAAATGATTTCAACATAAAAAATGATGAATACCAAAGTTGTTCAACTCATTAATATATACAACTCTTATTTTAGTCATCTTGTCATTTCACAAAATTTGAACCTTTCAAATTTGAAATTTTGAAAAACGACAAGTTCGAACCAAAATTTGAGACCCAAATTGATTTCAACATAAAAAGTGATGAATACCAAAGTTGTTCAACTCATGAATATCTACAACTTTTATTTTGGTTATTTATTCATTTGATAAATTCTTAGCATACATTGTTCACTAAACTTACACATGTCTCATATAGTTTATAAAACCTTACGAAAGATGTGTCACATTTGTGAACAATGTCATTACCACTTTGTCATATGAAGAAATGACCAATACAAAAGTTGTAGATCTTGATGAGTTATTCAACTTTGGTATTTATCACTTTTTCAGCTGAAATCATTTGGGGTACCAAAATCTTGTCTGAAGTTGTATTTTTTTTTAAATTCAAAATTTAAATTGCTCAAACTTTTCATATGTATATATTGACAAAACCAACAAAATAAATTGATAGCGCATGATTTTAGAAAATTTTAGGAAAAAAATTCTTAGTACACATTGTTCACACAAACATATGTGAATGTAGTCTCAAACACACACATAAATGTAGTTTTAAACACACATACATAAATGTAGTCTTACATACATGAATGTAGTCTCACATACACATACATGAATGTAGTCTTATTAACACTGACATACTTACATAAACTAGCTAGCCCACCGTGATAACTTTCCCCTTGACATCTTTTCGTTCCCATGGCAATACATCTTTGGGCAGGTTCTTTTCCACAGCCTCGATCTTCTTACAAAAGTCTGTAAATAGCGGCATCTCATTGCACTTATTGTAAGCTTCAACATCGTCCACGCCATCAACTCCGATGATATGTTGTTTCCCGGAGGCCACCACGTGCTTTGTCTTCTTCTTTGGGGAGAGGTTACTTTGCGGGTCAGGCATATAGAAGACTTGCGCGACACGTTCAGCGAGCACCCAAGGGTTATCCTGGTAGACTACATTCTGGAGGTCGACGACTCTCTGTCCGATCTCATTGAATTGATGTTGCTTGATCCAGCGGCATCGAAATAGGGCCACCTTTATATCCCTTCCATAGTCAAGTTCCCATATATCTTCAATTATGCCAAAGTACAGGACCTTTCGCCCCACTCCATCGAGAGCCTCTATTCCGACGCCACTGTTCTGATTCACAGATTTCCTGTCCTTTGTGTCGGTATAGTATGTGTACCCATTGATGTCATAAGCATTCCAAGACGTCACCTGTTTCGATGGCCCGGCCGCCAACCGACTGATGGTAATAGAATCTATGGTTTCTCCAGGCTGTATGTTCTGGTCCTTCAACCATGATGTCAGGCATTGCTTATGTTGTTTCATGACCCAATAATCTGAACGGCCATTCTTCTCGGCCATAATGATAGCCATGTGTTCATCAATGTACGGTTGCATCACTGCCATACTCTGCAAGACACTATAATGCGCCCGACTCACCTCTCTATAATCATTGTCAAGGAACACTTTCCTACCACTTGTGCCCTTCCCAGCTAGCCTTCCCTTGTGACGAGAATCGAGATTACCAATCTCTCTCTGTACTTTTAGCCACTCTTGGCAGCACTCGACGACTTCTTCGGAATTGTAACCCTCTATCATGGAGCCCTCTGGGTGTGTTCGGTTATGCACGTATCAGCTTAGAACCGACATGAACCACTCGTAGGACCACATTTCATGCAAGAAGCTAGGGCCCAGTGCCTCGATCTGATGTACCAGGTGAATCATGAGATGTACCATTATATCAAAAAAAGCAGGAGGTAAACAAATCTCTAGCTGGTTCTGGGTCTCCACCATGAATTCATGTAGGTCACTCAGCTCTTGCCTGCAAATCGTCTTCTGTGAGATCTTCGAAAAGAAGTAGCACATGCGGGTGATGGCCATCTTTAGGAACTCTGGCTTTATAGCCCTGATTGCAATTGGTAGGAACACTGTCAGCATCACATGACAATCGTGAGCCTTGCAGTATGTTAATGATAGGTCCTTCATCGACACTAGCTTCTTCGGGTTCGCCGAAAACCCAGTCGGCACTCTGACCCCCCTAAGGAAATTGCATATAGCTCTCCTCTCTTTTAGGGTTAGGTTGAAGCTAGCCGCGGGAAGACTGTACTTGCCATTATCCTGTTGTACCGGCCAAAGCTCCCACATCATGTTCAGCTGCACCATGTCTTTCCGTGATCTGAGACCATCCTTTGACTTGCCCGTTTCCATCAAGGTAGCCATGAGACTCTCAAAGACATTCTTCTGCACGTGCATCACATCAATGGCATGGGGGACCTCCAAGTCTGGCCAATAAGGTAGGTACTGAAAGAAGATCGATTGCTTCTTGAATGGTACACCTTCGATGGGAGGTGTGCTTCTATCTCTGATCGTTCCATCTGGATTCTTCTTTCCATAGATGACGTGTATGTTTTGGACCATTCTGAACACATGTTCTCCATTATGACGTCTCTCTGGAGGGGGTTCATCCTCCAGGATGTTGCCATAGTATCTTAGGTATAATTTGCCGCGGTACTTGTGACCTGTCTTTAAGAAGCGCCGATTCCTTATGTAAACTATCTTCCTAGATCCATCTAGGAACACCCATTTAGTACCATCCAAACAGACTAAGCATCCAGTCTTGCCTTTGAACTGTCCAGACAGGGCAAACAGCGCGGGGTAATCATTGGTAGTAACAAATATTATTGCTTTGCATATGAAATCCTCCCGCCGGAACGCATCGTACATCGGCTCCCCATACCTCTATAGCCTCTCCATTTCTTGCATCAGAGGCTCCAAGAACACGTCTATATCAATGCCTAGTTGTTTGGAGCTAGAGATAAGAATGGTGAGGAGAAGGTACTTCCTCTTCTGACACAAATACATTGGGAGGTTGTACATGGTCAAGATGACTAGCCATGTGCTGTGGTCGGTCATCCTCTCATTGAAGGGATTCATTCCATCAGTGCTCAAGCCGAACCGTACATTCCATGGGTCATCACTGAATTCTACTTTGTACTTGGCATCGAACGCTTGCCACTGGCTACAATCGGCCGGGTGTGCGATCGTATCATCATCCACCTTGCGCTCATCATCCCACCATGTCATCAGTGCGGCTTCCTTAGGGTTTAGGAACATATGCCTTAAGCGGTCGATCACTGGCAAGTACCACATAACCAAGGCAGGTATTCTTCTCTTATTTGTATCGTTGCCTAATGGAGTTTCCTCTGGGGGCTGAGATTCTTGCACCACCTTCTTCCCACCCTTCTTCCTCTTTCCTGTGGAGGCTTCCACCCCACTTTGAAGGTCATTGTTCTTGTATCGACTAGCCCCACACCTAGGACATGTATCTAAAGTCTCGAACGATGTGCCACGTCGAAAAAGGATACAGTGGTTGGGGCATGCATGGATTTTTTCAACCCCCAATGTGAGTGGACTTATAACCTTCTTCGCTTGGTATGTGTTGGTGGGAACTGTGTTTGGCCGTGGGAGCAACCGTGACATGAGGCACAACAGATCATCAAAACTGCAGTCCGACCAGCCGTACTTAACCTTCAGGATGAGTAGCTCAAGCACAAAACGTAGCAGTGTGAAGTATGTCGGACAACCCTTCTCAGCATCATACACAGTCTTCTTCGATGCTTTTGTCACCCTCTCAAGATTTTCTAGACCTCTCTTGCTCTTTTCTAATATTTCTGGTCCAAAGGCCCCAAGCATTTCGTCCAAGTTGTCACCATCATCTGCATCCCCCTCACATGCTTCGCCATCATTGCTGGCACCATCAGCATCATCACCACCTTGTTCATTGCCAAAGCCACCACCTTGTTGATTGCCAAAGCCACCACCTTGTTGATTACCATAGTTACGATCCATTTGTTGCTCAAGATCGTCTGTGAATCGGGACAAGTATGCTTGGGTTTCAGCTTCATCAGCTAGATCATCATCGCTGTCATCAACAACCACTGTTTCACCATGATGAATCCACATTGTGTAGTCCGAAACAAATCCTCTTCTAATAAGATGTTCTTTGATGGTACTCACATCTCGAAATGTAATAAGGTTCTTGCAATCTTTGCAGGGACAAATAATCGTGTCGCTATTCTCTTTCAACGTCGCTGCATGCTTCTCTGCGGCTTTGATGAATTTGTCCACCTCATCACGGAAAAGAGCATCGTGTCTTAACAAACCATACATCCAAGAGTTCCTGTAGTCCATCTAATAGAAACAAAATAACCAAAGAAAGAATATTACTCGAGAATAATTGTATATACCTGAGACACGCACCATGGTAGTAGAGGATAGTTAATTAATTGACTATTAATGCATAAATATTTTAAAATATAAATTAATTGGTTCAAATAAACAATTTCAAATAAAACAATTAGCAACATTTAATATTTCATCCACTACATTTCATGCAAACTCCACTCCAATTTCATGGTAGAGGATAATTAATTAATGGCCTATTTATCCATAACTAATTAAAAACACACATTATAGAAAGGAATCAAAATAAATATTAAATGATAATTAGTAGCCATGGTAGAGGGTATTTTACATATTAGCAACAATTAAAATCTTACACATTCACCTACATGCAAACTCTAGTCACATAAAGGAAAAATTGAAAAAGAAAAAAAAACAAAATCCTAGATCTAGATATAGGGTTTCATGACACATGCATCAAACTTCACTAATACTACACTAAAATCAACAAAGATGTACTAATAAAGGGTGCAATCTTACTTTCCTACCTAATTTATCCTAGTATAGTGAAAATTAGGGTCTAATTTCACTCATAACTAGCTCAAGCTCCATGAAAGAGAGAGAAAACCTCAAATCAAATTACTCACTAACCAACGAATTAAACTTAAATAAAGAGTTGGAGACGTATTTCCTTACCTTTTAGAGCCTCTCCACCAAAGGATTTGAGATCAAAACCTCCCCCCTTAGTAGAGCAATTTTTAGGAGGAGCCCAAGGCCTCCCAATCTTTTTTTTTGTGTGTAGAAGAGTGTCCCGAGGTGGAAGAAGAGGGTGGCTGCTATTTATTCGTGCGCCATCAGTAGGGGCGGCTGGTGATTCAGCCGCCCTTACAGTAAGAACTGCAGGGGCGGCTGGTGATTGTGCCGCCCCTACAGATCAGCCCTAACTGTAGGGGCGGCTCAGGTTACCAGCCGCCCCTACAGTGACATCTGCTGCAGGGGCGGCTGGTGATTGAGCCGCCCCTACAGATCAGCCCCAACTGTAGGGGCGGCTCAGGTTACCAGCCGCCCCTACAGAGACATTTGTAGGGGCGGCTGGGCTGCTGGGGCCGAGGACGCCCACTGTAGGGGCGCCCCCAACCCCAGCCGCCCCTACAGTAAAAATGCCCCCGTTCCTACAGTAAGAATCTGGCGTAGTGAACTCCTACCGAGGAAGGGAAGAGAGGCGATCGCTCATTGCCTCCGTTGTTCGTGCGTCGGGGAAGGGAAGAGAGGTGCTTGCTCACGCTCACCAATCCCCGCCGCCCCCTGCCGCGATCGCGCAACCGCGGGCGATCACACATTGGTGCCGGTGCACCGTCCCCGTGGCATTGGCGCTCACAGTTGTGGCCGTCGTCAACGAGCACCCCAGCGGCCGCCCCACCATCGCCCTTCCATCGTTCGCGGTCTACGGAGATGATGCGTGAGCTTGAAGATAGGTGATGTCATGATGATGTCACCATGACATATTTTCCTATAGAAAAATAAATGGTGAAATACATTCCGTTTTCCTGTATAAAAATAAATGGTGAAATACATTATGTATATGTTTTCCTGTATAAAAATAAATGGTGAAATACATAAATATATGAGGGCGCATGCTAGTGCTTTGTTTCCAAGAAAAAACAGGTGTTCACGAATCATAATCAATAAGTAGATATAGAAACCAAAATTAATCGCATGCATGCACAGGGTACCTGACGTTTCCATCTTTAAAACCAAAACCAATCTCGCTCAATCAAGATACACATAAGCAAAACCAATCTCGCTCAATCAAGAGATACAGAGATAGAAACCAAAATCAATCGTGCTCAATCACAGGCTAACGTTTCTATTTTCTATCAGATTATAATTGCACCATCCCCCCAGACAATTCTTCGCCTTGCCCGCTGCCAAGACCACCCCCACCGGCGATCAGCGCCTCGCGCGACCCCCGTCCCACGTCCTCGCCCGGCTGCAAAGGGCTCATCGACATCATATAATGGTGCCACCTACGAACCCCATCAGATTCTTCGCTACTGTAATAAACCTTCGCCCTCCCTCGCCGCCAGTATCAATGCGTGTATCGACTCCTCTCCATCAGCAAGTGTACTGCTGCTCGCAACGTCTCCTGCTTGGGGAGACGACTCCATTGCAGATGAGCCGAGCAGCACGGAAGGAGAACGCCGGGTGGCGCGGAAGGAGAGGGCCATGCGACTCCATTTCACGAGCTTTGCCTTTTGGAGTAAACATCACTTAAACGTTGGTATTTAATTTTACAGTATTGTTATCTTATCATGCTGATCCTTATGTTTTTAGTATATTTAGCTGTCCCGTAGCAACGCACGGGTACGAACCTAATCTTTTTATTAGTTGCGAGAGATGAGAGATTCTAATGAGATCCAAACGAACTCTCTACAGTATCTCAAACAAACATCCTTATCTGTTAGACAGATATCGCTCAACGTAACCTTAGCCCGGCGGCCTACCACGTACGCCTGCCTATATAAATATGTGGTTGGTCATCTCAAGGGATCATCAGTAGCACCGGACGCAAACAACCGTAGGCATGTCGCTGACAAAACTCCTGCTCGTGGTTCTCGTCGTCGCCGGCCGCATGGACGGCCGCGGAGGCCGTGAGGCAGCACCGCAAGGGCCACCGGGATCCTTATGTGGATGTGTTTGACCGTCAGGAAGCTGACCGGGTGGAGACTCTGCCGGGACAGCCATCCGAGGTCGGGTTCCAGCAGTTCGCCGGCTATGTGACGGCTAACGAGTCCCACGGCCGCGCCCTCTTCTACTGGTTCTTCGAGGCCACGCACGACGTGGAGAACAAGCCCCTCGTGTTCTGGCTCAACGGAGGTACGGCTGTACGTTACGTTAGTTGTTGCCTACTGCTTGCAGTAGATCGATCTGCAAGCATATCTATTCATTATTCATCAGTTGCTAGCAGTACGTAGATCTATTTGCATGCATATTTCATCTGTTCATTGTTCATCAGTTTCTCATCATATGGTTGTTATCTATAGATTAATCTACACTTACCATTCCGATCATTTAACTTGTTCTATTACCGTATCACGTACGTAGGCGACGGATGGATCTGTTTGATGCATTCCCTATTGGATCGGTGTGCATACATGCAGGACCGGGATGCTCGTCGGTGGGATATGGAGCACTGGAGGAGCTGGGTCCATTCTTGGTGCAGAAGGGAAGCCAGAGATCAGCCTCAACCCTAATTCATGGAACAAAGAGGCCAACCTCCTGTTCGTCGACTCCCCAGCAGGCGTTGGATTCTCCTACACCAACACCACCAAGGATCTCAGCCAATTCGGCGATGAGCTCACCGGTATACATACATCCATGTTCTTCATCGTAGATCGATCGATCGTCCTTTTCATTTCTGAGTACTGACATTATTCATGCATCTCCCTGTGAACTGAAGCAACGGACGCTCATGCCTTCCTCTTGAACTGGTTCAAGAGGTTCCCACAGTTCAAGGGCCACGATTTCTACCTCGCCGGGGAGAGCTACGCGGGTATGTATATATACATGTTGTTGCAGATTATGCATGCATGGCAGGCACACACGTATCTATCTATATAGCTGATATATCTAGATCCATCACTCATGGAGCAATGGATGAATGCATGGCATGCAGGGCACTACATTCCTCAGCTTGGCGTGAAGATCTTGGAGGGCAACAAGAAGGCACACAGGAAGGATCGGATCAACCTCAAGGGCATCATGATCGGCAACGCGGCCATCGACTCGAGCTCCGACGACCGTGGCCTCGCCGACTACGCGTGGGACCACGCCGTCATCTCCGACGAGGTGTATGGCGCCATCAAGAAGGAGTGCACCTTCCCCGACGACGGCAACGAGAACGACAAGTGCGAACAGGCCTGGAGCGACTTCTTCGCCGTCATGCGGGACATCGACCTCTACAGCCTCTACACCCCGGCGTGCACCGACGCCATGGCCAACTGCCAGCCGCACCAACTCATCTTCTTCCTCCTCCCGACGCTCATGGAAGCTCGCCGACACGCCGCTCGCTGTAAGATAGTATATGTTTTCTATTTTGTCGATCGCCTACAACAACTACAAGCAACGCATGCAAGGAGTAGTTGATGCCTGATATTTTATGTGTGTTGTACCCTATGCAGAAGGTTCACCGCGGGATGCCGTACAACACGTACGACCCGTGCGTGGACTACCACGTGTTCGACTACCTGAACCGCGCCGACGTGCAGAAGGCGCTGCACGCCAACGTCACTGGGATCCCCTACAACTGGGAGCCCTGCAGCGACGCGCTGAGCAACTGGACGGACTCGCCGCCGTCGACGCTGCCGGCCATCAAGCATCTGGTGGACGCCAAGCTCCGCGTGTGGGTGTTCAGCGGCGACACGGACGACCGCGTGCCGGTGACCTCGACGCGGTACGCGCTGCGGAAGCTGGGCCTCGCCACCGTCAAGGAGTGGCGCGAGTGGTTCACCACCGACCAGGTCGGCGGCTACACGCTCGTCTACGACGGCCTCACCCTCGTCACCATCCGCGGCGCCGGACACATGGTACCCATGATCACCCCCGTCCAGGCCAGCCAGGTCTTCGCGCACTTCCTCGCCGGCGACGAGATGCCGGCCAAGCCTGTCGTCTAGATACTGTGAAATATATATGATGGATCGATCAGGGTTTGCATGCTTGGGTTAATAGCTAGTAGACGATAGTAGTGGTTGGTTTGAGTTAATAGCTAGCTAGATTGGTTAGTTACACGTACGCTAGTAGGTTCAGCAATAAATAAAGCTTTTGGACCAAGCAACTAGCAGGACATTCATTTTGTTACATGAATAAATCATCAGTTGCGAGTCAATTTGTTACATGAATAAATCAGCTGCGCGAGATAGTGGTTTGGATGAATATCTTCCTCTGCGTCCTGCTCTATCTATCGTTATTATTAGCGATTTAATTGCTGTTGCTGTTGACACAAATCTGATAAGATTTTATCTATTATTTTAATTATTTGGCTAACCTCCTAAAAAAATCCGACAAGATTTTATCTATTATTTTAATTATTTGGCTAACCTCGTAAAAAATAGAACCCCCACCTCACCTATGCCAAACATAGCTCGTGTGGAAAACAAATCAATATAATCCTTGTTATATCGCTGAACTCATAATTGGGACTTACCTAGGACTGGCTCAACATTCTTTTAAAGCAATCGATAATGGCTTCTTTTGAGTTGTGTTCCTAATAGAGGTACAGAGGAAACGGTTAGTATCTGGATTTGGGAAGCTGTTCTCCAACTAAGTCTGAAACTTACCACCTTAATTTTTTTTAGTCTTGTGCAATGGAGACCATTGACTAAAGGGAGAGGACACCTACCCAACAGATGCAAGAGCATGCAACCCGTCTGTTCCTAAAAGAGCTGTTCTCCAACTAAGTCTGAAACTTCACTAGTACAGAGACGGGCTTTGCTCCCGGTGGGGAACCCCCTCTAGTCCCGGTTCCCCACCCAGGAGCAAGCATCCGGGACTAAAGGGGGTCTTTTAGTCCCGGGTCAGGAACCGGGACTAAAGGTAACACCAACCGGGGCTAAATGTGCCTCCTGACATGCCACGGGGCCGGCACCCTTTAGTCCCGGTTGGTAATACCAATCGGGACTAAAGGTTTTTTTTTTCTTTTTTCTTTTCTTTTCATTTTTTTGTTTTCTTTTTAAAATAGGTTTTCGAAGTCGTATTGTACGCTGCTAATAATACATTTATACGCGCGTATAGTATGTTTCGGTTCAAGCACAATGAACATATTAAATGACACAATTCAAGCAGAGAACTATATATATATATATATATATATATATATATATATATATATATATATATATATATATATATATATATATATATATATATATATATATGCATGCATGCATCATATATATATTTACATGCATGCATGCATATGTGTATTTTACATTATATTATTTCATGTGCATATATTACAAAAGATTGCATTACGGTTGTTGTGATATAACAAGTTTCCTCTCATCCTCTAGCTTGGCTTCCATAGCAGTGTTGGGTCGAAGTAGAACTCGCCCTTGGAATCGATGACCTGGTCATTAAAAAATCCGGCTATAGACTCTTGAATTGCTTTGAACTGGTCTTGTCGTATGACCTTTTCCTCCAACCATCGAGCCTACAGGTTTGAATTAAAGGAAAATAAATTAATATATGTATATATATAAAGACATAGTAACACAATCAATAATAATAATTAAATGAATATATAGTGTATTTTTAACGTACTTTGAGTCTCTCTGTAGGAGTTCTTTGGGAGACATGCTTGATAAACTCGCAAACATAGTAACCACAGTAGTTGTTCCCATGTTCCTGCCTCAAACACCACTTTACGAGAAAAAGATTTGTCATCCAATCTAGGTGATCCTGGTAGAAAGCTATATGTTTAATTAATAAAGATGATGCGATCTAGGGGACTTACTTTCAAAGGGATTACATTCAGTGGCGCTTTGTATTTTCCCATGTGTTGCTTCTCATTAAAGGTTTTTCAAACACTGCCCAATAAAAAATTTGTCACGTCATCAGATATAGTTAATCATCATGTTTGTGTATATATAGTTGCTAGAGATACCGAAATTACCTCTGGATAATATCTATCATATCTTGGTAGTCTTGTTGTGGTTTTCTCGTCGAGTCATAGATTATCAAGTGACTTTTCACCAGATCGATGTCCATCAATATCCAGTGATTGCTGCATGTGTTTATAGGATATAATGCATAACACTCATTAATTAACTAGAATCAACATATGAGCCATTAAGGATGATCGACATTATTAACACTCACTTGAAGTTGTAGGGGAAGAGTATATCCTTCTTGTGGCATTGGTTCACTAAGAAGTTCATGAGGTTACTCTCTGACTCAGACTTCCAATTAGGCTTTGGAGTAACTGGGTCTTCGAATACTATATGGGGATCAACAAAATCAATTTCATTGTAGCCTTTCTTTTTACGCTTTGTCATTGTAAATCTGCATATATATAGTATTTATTAGGATAATTTATATGCATATACACACATATGATGAGTTTAATAATAGATCGAAAGAATTATTACTTACAAGGCAATAGCAGCTAATGATAACTTTGTCCAGAGAGGTCAGGTGGACATAGTTGATGAAATTCTGCAAAGTCAACATACATAACATCATCGCCACGGAACCAATGTTCGTCTCTAATTCTGACACCAACGCAGAAGTATCCACCGGTAGACGCCTGCATGTACCACGTGTTTAGTAGGTATATTTGCGTCCCTAGATCACCTAAGGCTTGAGGGTTGTATAGACTCTGGCCTAGTACAAATTTTTTCTTCCAAATATCAACCTCTGCCGCACTCTCAATGTTTCTATCACCAAACATCTGGTAAAGGTCGAGACCAGTCTCTTCAATAAATTCACCAAGGTGATCCAAATCGATATCCGGAGGTATGTTTGCCTGATGCATTAATCCTAAATTCGAACCATATTCATTACCAACAACTAGCGAGGGGACTAATTGGTGCGATTGTTGTCCGAGTTGTGCAACTCCTTTCCCTGCCCGCTTCTTTTTCTGTGCCGCCTCAATTGACTTGGTGAGAGTACGGTCATAGTCTGTTAACGTTGCTTTGGACGGCTTACGAGATTCCCGCTATTGTTGCTGGTAAGAAGCCACCTTTTTTCTTAGAATATCTGGAGCTACTGAAGAAGTACAGGTTTCTCCGGGTTTCTCCTTACTTCTTGATCCTTTTTAAGTTTGTCATAGAATCTAGGATATATCTTTTTTATGTGCATCAGTTACTTCTTCCTTCTCTTCAGATATTATTTTAGGAATAGCCCTTGGTTTCACGGTGGCTTTCTTTGCTGGCGGGGGCTGGTTCTTCGTTTGTGAGGCCTGCCTCTTGCTAGTACTTGGCTTCTTGGTAGGTGGCGGTGGGGGAGGCATTGGAGACCTCCTTGGAGGTGGTGGCAGCGGCAGTTGTAGACCTCCTTGGAGGTGGCGGCTTGCGGCATTGGAGACCTCCTTGGAGATGGTGTGGATGCAGTCCTCACCTTCCAACACATTGTCATCGTACAGAGCACTATGATGATCTGGCGATTGAACAATTAGGACTTAGGTTGGGGGAGGATCTGCTACAAAAAAAAGGAATGACATATTATTATAAGCAGATTGTTAATTATTTAAGCCAATATAAATTAATGAGGTAGTGTTTTCATCCGCACCTATGGTGAGGTAGTTTAGGAGGAGGTGGAGGCGACATCCTGGGAATGATGATGTAGCGCTTGCGCCATAGAATGAATGTCTTCTCTGCTTCTCCTAGAGTCTTCTCGCCATCACCTCCAGGAATGTCAAGAGGCAAATCACTAAAACCTTTTTAGCTTTATCTACCGAGATGGTAGCATATCCTTCTTGGATTTAATTCCTATGAATCCTTGGTGTCTTGGTTCGGTCGATAGGATTAACAAGACCGATAGCCACCTTGATTGTGGAATTCCCCTTCGGAATGTGTAGCTCACACGATGTACAAGGTTCAGTGACATCATCCACAGGGAAGCGTAGTCCTGTGTCCCCTTGATTTGGTATCTCCGTGGAAGCGCAGCTACTTTTCAACTGAGCAGGGGGGCTAATGTTGATTCCTGGCTCTGATGCCTGCTTGCTTGCACTCACTGCTATTTGCACTTGCCTTTTGATTTCCTCCTGCATTCTCGCTTCAAGGTTTTTTTTCCCACTCCTGTGCTTCACGCATCGCTTCCTCCAACCTCTGGAGCCACTGTGCCTCTTCTTCCTTCTTTCTCTGGCAGCTTCTGTAGGAAGGTCTGTCCTGAGGGAATCCATGCTCCCATGAGACACTTCCTTTGCCTCTAGTTCGGCCACCGTGTTCAATAGTCCTGATGGCGTATGTCAGTTCATCATTCTCTCTGTTTGGCCTAAACGCACCACTAGCAGTAGCTCTCTGAGTATAAAACAATCTTTCTGCTGCTTCTTGCAGTCTTGCGCCATAAACGCAATTCCTTGTCTCCTGGTCCAGTGTTGCCCATGAGCGAAAAACTAATTCTTTGCACGCTCTCCCCACTCGAGTGATTCTAGTGTGATACCCTTGGCAAGAAGGTCTGCTTCTATTTTGTTCCACTTCTTAATGGCTAGTCGGGTAGCCACCTGATCCCAAGTTATGGTAGGTATGTCTTCTATTGGGCATTACGTTGGTTCTTTATCACCCGACTCACACCCTCTTTCGACGTCTTGTACTATACAAACTCATCCCAATAGGGCCTCTGCTTTGAGATTGGGTCTGGGACAGTGAAATCTGGTGCTATGTTCTTCTTGACATACGTCGTGTATAGGTGTTTCTTCCAAGTCTGAAACTGGGTGGCCATCTTCTTCATTGCCCAATCCCTAACTCGCTCCTTCAATTCATCACCATCTATTATATCATCATAACCATCTATTTGGAGCGTGAAATGTTCCAAGACATCATTCTAAATTAACGTCTTATCACGATCGGAGACAAAACTGATATGAGGAGCATTGGTCTTCTTCTTCCATTCGCGAGTACTGATCGGGAGCCGGTCCCTTACAAGGTAACCACAGTGGTGCATGAATTTCGTTTTATTTGCCCCCCCCCCCAGTTTGCCTGTATCCACATTGAACTCCGAGATGATGAAGCGGCCCTCCAATGGCTTTTTGGGACCTCGAACATTTTTACTCTTCGTTGTAGTTGTTGATGTTGATCTAGAGGGCTACAAAACATAAATATTATTTTTAATGTCATGAGCACACATAAGACTTATGATAATATATATAGCTAATAATAAAAAAATATATACTTGGCCAATATCTTGTTGCTCATTTTGTTCAAGAGCTAAGTACTGACTCCCGTCATCTGCATCCTCTTGCACGTTATTTTTAGCACCATCAGTCACCGACAACTTGAGTGCCAGTGTTGATCAAATTCATCATCAACTCCTCCTCATCCATGTTTCTCGGGTCGGCCATCTAGCTTTCAAAAAACAAAACCAATATATAGTACGTCAAATCTTTGCTTACATGTGTAAAATCTATGAACAATATGCATTATTAAATCTTGCCCCTCGGTCACGGACGCAATTCGCCACACTAGGGCAAACTGTGTTGGTACTAGGGCGAATTAGGGCTATACATAAACGGCCAAGGGTGAATTGCGTCGGTGACTTGGGCAAACCACATCGGTGACATCAACAACACGGTTCGCCCTAGTCACCGACGCAATTTGCCCTAGTGTGATTGTTTAGCGTTAACAATAACGATAATACGAATGTTGATCGATTAGGCCACAAGAGAGGATGGTGTGACGAGAGTGGTGGTGCTCCGCTCCACCGTATAAACCCTAAACCCTAGAGCGAACGAGGGCGGTGGTGCTCCGCCGTATAAACCCTAAACCCTAGGGCGAACGAGGGTGGCGGTGCTCCACCGTATAAACCCTAAACCCTAGGGCAAATGAGGGTGGCGGTGCTCCGCTGTATAAACCCTAAACCCTAGGGTGAACGAGGGCGGCGGTGCTCCGCCGTATACATAGAAACGCATGGGCGAACGAGGGCGGTGGTGCTCCGTGACATATATATACATGCATATGAATACAAATGATGAAAACATATGGATCGTGATCGAGGACAAGGACGTACGGCAAGACGAGCGGCGTGGTCTCGACGTCGGCGCAGAGTGGGTTGGGGCGGTGGTCGGCGCAGCAGAGCGGGCCGGGCCATGTCGGCGCAGTGGTGATCGATGTCGGGGGCATGCACACTACGGTCTCTGCTGACGACAACAACATGAGGCGGGCCGGGCTGGGGGCGGTGCTCGGCGCGAACTAGGGGCGATGGCATGGTGGAGGCGGCCGGCGTGCTAACGACGATGACGTGAGGCGGGCGGGGCCGAGGCAGTGTCGGTGCGGTGGAGGGCGTCGTCGGCGCGGAGCGACTCGGGCTGGGGTTGCGGTCAACACGCTGGAAGGTGTGGCCCACGCGTCGGGCCAGGGCGGGCAGTAGCTGGCGCCGCGAGGTCATCGGCGTGCGGTGGAGGGCCGACGACGAGGGCGGTGGTCGGTGCGGTCGGCGTAGAGGTGGAGGGCGTCGTGGGGACCAAGGTCGGCGGTGATGTTGGGGCCAGGTCGACGGGGTCATGGCGGCAGCAGCGCGGCGAACACGCGCGTGAGGACTGTGGATGCGCGTGAGGTGGTGGCGACGACTGGCGTCGGGCGGGGTGGCGGCGGCGTCCTCGGTGTGGCGGGCCAGGAGGCGTGGGCGCAGCGGGGGAGAGGAATCGGCGATGGCGCGTGCGGAGGCGAAGATCGACAACGTAAGGAAGAAGATGGGGCGACGAGGTGTTTGGGCACTGGCATATATATGCCACACCCCTTTACTCCCGGTGCCAGCCCTCCACCGGGAGTAAAGGTCCTTTACTTCATGTGCGTGTTACTCCCGGTTGGTAACACGCACCGGGAGCAAAGGTTTACCTTTACTCTTGGTTGGTAATACGCACCGGGAGTAAAGGTTTTTTGGTGGGCCACGAAACTGTAGCCCACCTTTACTCCCGGGTGGGCTTCCCACCCGGAAGTAAAGGTGGGCTGCAGTTTCATTACCCGCCTGTTTTGAGCAAATTTTTTTAATAGAAATGCAATAGTCTTGTTAAATACATAGTAAATTAAATAAAAGGCATAAAATTATTTTGTTAAAAATATGGATTTTCTTTTTCTTTATTGCACATAGGAAAAATCTATAACCTAACTTTTTTTATTTATTGTTATAATTATAAAACATAATGTAACTAATATTTATTATTTTGTTAATGTAAAAATGTAGTGTTTAATTAAAATTATTAAAACTATTGGTTTTGGACAGGAAATTTGTTTTCACATCATTTTAACGTTAATATTTTAATTTTTCGTCACTCAATATCCTAATTTAACTTTTCGAGAGAGAAATCCCACCAAATCAAACATTGATTTAATTTGAAACACGACATAATAAACATCTGAATTTACAATTATTACATAATATCTCAAACACACACTACATTAAATCACTATATCATCAAGTGGGCACAGCAGTGAACTTCTTTACTGTATGTCACTTGGTTATGATCGCGTCGTAACCATGGAGTGTCCTCATCATTTACCAATGATGCTAGGGTCTTTATTCACTTTGAAGGGCGGAATTCGGTCATCCTTTTCATAATCTTCTGACATGTCCGACTTGTCCTTAATTCCCACGATGACTCTTTTCCCTGAAAGAACTATATGGCGCTTTGGCTCTTTGGTTGAGTCATTATCATTTTTTTTCCCTCTTTTTGGTTTGGTAGACATATCATTGACATAGAACACCTGATTCACATCCTTGGCAAGGACGAATGGTTCGTCTTTATACCCAATATTACTAAGGTCTACTGTTGTCATTCCATACTCAGTTGTCTACTGTTACCCCGCCTCCTGGTCACCTTGACCCATTGGACACTTGAACAATGGGATCTTCAAAGTAGGTGCATATTCTAGTTCCCATATTTCATCTATGTGGCCATAATATGTCTGCTTATTCCCATTTGGGTCTGTAGGCATCTATGCGGACACCACTGTTTTGGTTGGTACTCCTTTTATCTTAGGCTACTGTGTAGAATATGTTTCCATTTATCTCAGTACCCTTTGTATATGATGATATGCCATGATGGTTGCATAGCCAATAAATACAGTTGCTCATAGGATGCTCTCATCACCTTGACATTTTTTTCGCAACCAACCGCCGAAAGTTTCCATAGTGCTTACGCGTAATCCAAGCTTCAGTCTTCCCTGGAAACTCGGATCATAAGAGATCCTTGTGTGTCTCAATATACGAATCTACCAAAGAGGAGTTCTGTAGAACTGTGTAGTGCGCTTTATTGAAATAATCATCCTCTATACCAATATATGTTTTCCTCCCTAGTGTCCCCTTTCCGCTTAGTCTCCCCTCATGTCTCGATTCAGGAACACCAATCGAGTTCAAGGTCAGGAATAAAGTCAACACAGAACTCAATGACCTCTTCTATTCCATAGCCCTTGGCGATGCTTCCTTCTGGGCGAGCACGGTTGTGAACATATTTCTTTAGGACTCCTATGAATCTCTCTAAGGTGTGTCATGATATCAAAGAAGGAAGGAGGGAACACCAACTCAAAGCTGATGAGACATTGAACCACATCATTCTGTAGTTTAGCTAGATCAGTTGGATCAATTGCCTTCTGAGAAATTACATTGAGGAATGCACATAGCTTCACGGTGGCTAGACGTACATTTGGAGGTAGAATTCCTCTTAATGCAACTAGAAGTAATTGCGTCATGAGAACGTGACAGTCATGGGACTTTAAGTTATATAATTTCTTCTCTGGCACATTTATAATACCCTTTATATTCGAGGAGAATCCAGATGGTACCTTGATGTTGTTTAAGCATTCAAACATGATTTCCTTCTCCTCTTTGCTTAGAGTGTAGCTAGCAGGACGTAAGTAATGGCGTCCATCATCTGTCTTCTCTAGATGCAGGTTGTCTCTTTCTCTCAAACAACGCAGGTCCTGTCGTGCTTCAAATGTGTCCTTAGGATTTCCATACACACCCATGAAGCCTAGCAGGTTCACATAAAGATTCTTCATCAGGTGCATCACGTTGATCGAGCTGCGGACCTCTAGGACTTGCCAATAGGGTAGGTCCCAAAATATAGACTTCTTCTTCCACATGGGTGCGTGATCATTAGCGTCATTCGGAACAGGTTGGCTGTCATGTCCTTTTCCAAAGACGACTTTCACATCATTGACCATATCGAGTACATCCTCACCGGTTCGGTTGCGAGGCTTGGTCAGGTGGTCTGCCCTCCCTTTAAAATGCTTGCCTTTCTTTCTTATGGGGTGATTTGCAGGAAGAAATCGATGATGGCCAAGGTACATGACCTTTCGACATTTTTTCAAGAATACACCTCTAATATCACCGAAGCAGTGTATGCATGCATTATATCCCTTGTTTGACTGTCCTGAAAAGATTACTTAGAGCAGGCCAATCATTGATTGTTACTGAACAACAATGCTCACAGATCAAAGTGTTCCTGTTTGTACTCATCCCACACACGTACACCTTCTTTATTCCACAAAATGAGAAGTTCGTCAATAAGTGGTCTTAGGTACACATCGATGTCATTGCCAGGTTGCTTCGGGCCTTGGATGAGCATAGGCATCATAATGAACTTCTGCTTCATGCATAACCAAGGAGAAAGGTTGTAGATACTTAGAGTAACAGGCCAAGTGCTATGACTACTATTCTGCTCTCCAAAAGGATTGATACCATCTGTACTTAAAGCAAACCTTAAGTTTCTTGCGTCATTTGTAAACTCTGGGAATTCTCTGTCGATTGCTCTCCACTAGGACCCATCAGCAGGGTGTCTCAACATATTGTCTACCTTACAGTCTTCTTTGTGTCATCGCAACAATTTTGCATGTTCTTTATTTCTGAATAGACGTTTCAAGCATGGTATTATAGGAGCATACCACATAACCTTGGCAGGGATTTTCTTCCACGGACATTCGCCCTCAACATCACCAGGGTCATCTCGCCTGATCTTATACCGCGATGCTTGGCATACCAGGCATGCATCCAATTTCTCGTACTCTTTGCCATGGTAGAGGATGCAGCCATTAGGACATGCATGTATCTTCTTGATTTCTAGCCCCATAGGACAGACAACTTGTTTTGCTTCGTAGGTAGTGGCGGGCAATTCATTGTCCTTCGGAAGCATCTTCTTTTGGATTTTTAGTAACTCTCCATTCTTTGCCTTCCATTGCAGCAATTCTAGTGTGGTTCCTAACTTTTTCTACCCTGCATCACAAGTTGGGTACAACAATTTCTTGTGATCTTCTAGCATCCATTCGAACTTGATCTTCTCCTTTTCACTTTCACATTCTCTTTGTGCATCACGAATGACCTGACAAAGATCACCAGCAGGCTCATCTTCTGTGGCTACCTCTTCTTCAGCTTCTTCCATTGCAGTATCATTGAAGCACGCACCATCGGGAATAATATCATTGTCATCCTATTGTTCTTCTTCACCTTTTTCCATTACAACGCCGGTTTCTCTATGCTTCGTCCAACAAATATAGTTTGGCATGAAACCCGACTTGAACAAGTGTGAATGAAGAGTCCTTGAGCAAGGATATTCCACCGTATTCTTACATATGGCACATGGGCAGCACATAAAACCATCGCGTTTGTTTGCCTCGGCCGCACGTAACAAAGAATGCACGCCGTCAATGAACTCTTGGGAGCGGCGATCAGCATTGTACATCCAATGCCGGCTCATCTGCATTACATGACATAAATACCATATTACAACCTAGATCATAATTAATTATTTATACAACATGCGTGCCACCACAAAAGGTACAAATTTATGAAAGCATCGCTACAATGTAGATAATCCCAACTACCACTAAAAGAACTAAAGCTAAAATACATTTCAGGAGCACAAGGATTTCGCGACCAATCTCAACTAAAACAGACAGATCCCTCGATTATGCAACATCTTTGGGCTTATTTGGCTGGATCACTGCCTCATTAGCCGCCGTATCTGCCTGTTGTACAAGATATTTTTGCATGAGTTCAACATACTCTTCCTCCCAGTAGAAGCCTGAACATCGTCCACTACCATCCCACTGAAATTAAAATAAAAAATTAGAACTTTAATTACAACCATCATGAAAATAGGTATAAACTAACCATAATTATAAAATACGATAAAATAACTCACATTGCGATTCGGACACTTGTAGAAGATACGACCCTTGTTGGGACCCTCCTTCTTCACTCGGTACTCCATCACAATCTTCGTCTCATCACGACACTTGCCACATGGAATGAGAGGGAGGCCCGGCCTAAGTCGCTTTGGAAACCCATGAGAGGCCGAGGACCCGGAAGTAGTTGCCATCTACTCTCTATACTCATTTTTAATACACTATAAATTTCTCATTTTATAAACAAATAAAATTAAGAAACTATAAAATTATCTATATCTCTAAACAATGAAGTGTGCTATGCATGCTAGAAATAAAAAGTGAATACTAATTTTAAATACCTACTTTAACCTTTCTTCATCCAAATATGCAAACTATAAGTTATTTTGAGCTCAAATTGTTTACAAATAAAAAAAACACCATAAAAACAATATATATATATAGTGAACAATATGAGATAAGCCAATGATGAAAAATGAGAGTACGAGATTGGTAACCTTTACAACTGAAGAATCGACGGAGGAATCGAAGAAATCGACGGAGGAATCGAAGAATGGATGGAGGAACAATGGAGGGAGGAAGCAAGAACACTAGTGCAGTGAGCTTCAAAATGTGCTGAGCTCGGGCTCAGGGAGGAAGAAGGAGACGACCGAGATATAAAGGGGGGACCTTTAGTCCCGGTTGGTGGCTCCAACCGGGACTAAAGGTAACTTTCCAACCCCCGGCGTAGCCACAGGCCGGGAGTAGACCTTTACTCCCTGTTGGAGCCACCAACCGGGAGTAAAAGTCTACCTTTAGTCCCGGTTGGTGGTTCCAACCAGGACTAAAGGTCCCTGCCACCTCTGTGTGGCGCAGTAGCCATTGGGCAAGGACATTTAGTCCCGGTTGGAGCCACCAACCGGGACTAAAGGTCTCTCTAGTTACAGGCACAAAAAATGCCAGGACTAGAGCCCATTTTGGCCGAGGATCAAAGGTCTGTTCTCTACTAGTGCTTATCACCTTAATTGTTGAAAAGGATTTTGAAATGATCTCCACCATAAGATCACAAAATAACACCAGATTTTGACGAAAAGATACAAGGTATGCGTGTTGCGTGATACTCTAATTTGAAACTCTAGAAAGATGGATCTTTCAAGAAAATGAGAGATAGTTGTTTCAACCGGGACTAAAGGTGTCTCCGGAGTGAATTTAAAAGGAAAACATATCTTTGTTTATGACATATGTGTCGTAGAGTTGACATGGCAATGTGCACAAGGGTTGAAGTGAGAGGTCTTGAGTTCAAATCTCCACACCCCACCTTTTTTTACTAAATAAACACCTTTAGTCCCGGTCAACAAAAAAGGGCTGCTAAGCACGACGACTGAACCCGCTGCCCACCATGCCGCTGTTGCCTAGATCTATGGTCACCATGGCTCGCCCTAGCCCTCACCGCCACTTCTAGATCTACGGTCATCGTGGCTCACCTCAGCCCATGCCACCACCGGAGGAGGTCACCCTAGGCCCCACGCAAGCCACCTCCTCCATGCCACCACCGGAGGAGGTCGCACTAGGCCCCGTGCAGCCACCGCCGAGGAGGTCACCTCAGGCCCCATGCTGCCACCACCGGAGGGGCTCACCCCAGCCCTCGCGCCACCTCCACCTAGATCTACTACACCTATGCACCGTGTGGCGGCTGAGGGAGGGAGGCAGAGAGACTATGGCTATGGTTTGGTCCCCTTCTTATATACGTGAGGGGTTAAATTGGGCTTTTGAGCTGGACTTAGTTAAGCGAGGCAGGCCTCTTAAATAGAGACCATTTTCAGAGCCGTTAGTAGTCAATTTTGGAAGACTGACAACTTTTTCGTCTCCATAAACAAAATGATCCGTCTCAAAAAATTGTTAGGCATTTTAGGAGACGCATACATTTTGTGACCACCTCCGTTAATAAAATTAGTTGTCTCCTAAAATCTTTTTTGTAGCGATTTGCTATTTTTTCTTACAAAGCGAGGAAGTTTATATATGGGCCTGTTTGGAACAACCTATGAGGCAATTGTGGTGAAAAAAGCGAACCAACTGTCCCAAACATCAAGCTTTTGTGCCAGATGCTCCACCCCGTGATTTCTTTCCTCGCACCATGTTAACAAGGAATCAAAATCCATGCGGGGCTACCAGTAGGAGAAATCCTCTATGATTCTAGCATCTCACCGCACGCTTCTAGACCACCCCATAGTTGGGCCGGTCTCCTAGCCCCGTCACCCCACCACTCCTGTTTTCCTTCTTGCCCGACCGCTAGCTCCTATTCTCCATGCTGCAGCACCTCTCCACGATGCTCTCGACCCTTGCCATGCCCAAGCAGTGGCCATGGTGGCGGGAGATCTAGCACCCATCCTCTTCGCTCCAGTCACACTACTACCAGATACATTATCAAAGTTGGTCATAAACCATTTTCGAAGACGGCGGGCAGCCTGTCTGCCTCTGTTTAGGCGCCTATGTTAATCACAGTTAACAAAGGTGGTCCCCATGCCCGCATCCATATATCAATTGAGAAAAAAACAAAGGGCCATTGATCTTAGCAACTAAGCCCACAATCGAGCCCGTTGTCCACCATGTCGCCATTGCCATATCTGCGATTGATGTGGCTCACCCTAGCCCACGCAGCCGTTGTGCCAGATCTGGGGTCACCATGGCTCACCTCAGCCCACACGCCGTCGCTGCTAGATCTATAGTCATCGTGGCTTGCCTCAGCCCACGTCACAACCACATAGGGGTAGCCCATGCTGCCGCCTTTGGAGAACCCCCGTGCCGTTGTAGGAGGAGGAGGTCACCCTAGGCCCCATGCCACCACCATTGGAGGGGCTCTCCCTAGCTCTCACGCCGTCACAACTAGATCTACAAGAGAGAAGTTGAGAGAAAGTTTGTGTGCACACGCGAGAACAGGAGGGAAGGAGAGACATATAACGTCGCCACTCTCACATCCTACACCCTAGGTGGATCTCGGCTATAGGGAAGAGAATGGCTCTAGGGGATCCCATCGCACCTGCACCTACGCTTTGGGTGTGGATCCCATTGCACCTACACACTGTGTTGTGGCTGAGGGAGGGAGGGAGAGAGATTGCAGCTAGGGTTTGGTCCAATTTATTGTATACGTGAGGGGTTAAATGGGCTTTTGGGATGGACCTTGGTTAACTAGAGGTGGGCCTCTTAAGAGGTCCACCTCTAAAAATAGAGGAGAGGCTCATGTCCAGTTAATCGATTTTGGGAGATAGACAATTTTTTGTCATCTCCATAAATGAAACAATCACCTCCAAAAATTGTTAGGTATTTTGGAAGGCGCATACATTTTGTGATTGTGTCCTTTAATAAAATTAGTTGTCTCCTTAAACCTTTTTTGTAGTGGTGTTATCTGCTCTGTCAGCTACTCCTCTGCATGCATCGAGCTCTTCCTCTACGTTCATCACGCTCTACCCCCTTGCGCCGCAATGGTTGTTGGATGCCCCCCTTGTCTTCCTTACAGGCAGAGGATAAGGTGGTGATGGCCTATGCACCTGCGTGCGAGGAAAATATAGTGTTGGTGACTCCTAGAGGGTTTATGGCAGACATGGTGGTGGGGACAGCCCCACAAGTGTCTCCGTACCCCCCCTAAGTTAGGGCCAGAGAGTAATGTCGATACTGGATTTTGAGAATCCATAACATAGTTCTACCTGAAACTAGGGTTTGTTTGAAGGCAGTGGCCCAAATGACTACCAATAGATTTATGGTAGCATTTCCTTATTTTATTGTTAATTGAAATTGGTTCCATTTAGGAATTTAAAACTACGACGCTAATATGTCAGAAGTCTTCGTATCCAAAGGTCCCTAAGGGGCCATCTTTTTTCAGTCTAAGATTGAAGAAGAGACTTTGCGAAGAAATAGATAGACTGCTAATTATTATACATTCTATTTATCATACATCCTCCTACATACACTTCGTTTATCTTATGCTACCTACGTACACTAAAGTAAAGGCTATTGATTCTGTCAAGAATTAGATTGAATGCGATCTATGTTCTTGAAGATGATGTTATAATGAAATAGACTAGTTTGAGTGTGTGCAATGAAGTGTTTTTATCCACTAACAACCATCGGATGATACTAGTCAAATTACCAAGACAATTGTCTATTTAATATGATTATTGTAACTGTTATCACTAGGTCATCCATCCTTCCTCCTGATCAATCAGGGCCATTTGTGTCACTCATATCTCAAATTGCCTAGCTGACTACCAAATGTAATTTCCTAAATCCCTCGGCCCCTGTCGGTGGCGGTTCCCACAAGAATCCTAGCCCAATGTTTCCCTCTGTTGAATCCCAGCACAAGTGGTTGTTTCATTGCATCTATGTCATTTACCTGCCTCCTCGACCATACATTGTCGCCCAAGGCAAGCACCAACGAAGTTACAATCCCTCTGACCTAACTCCTTAGTTGAATCCCTCTAACCCTTATATTGATACATTGGGTGCACAAGACTCTTAATTGGTTGCACCTGGTGATGGATGAAAACTATGATTAGGCTCACACCCACCAAACTTTCGAACTTCAAGTCCTCAATCTCCATCATAAGTCAGCTCCACCTACTCAGCTTCCACCAAGGGCACCTTGATGGTAGCATGGGAAGGAAGCGTAAGTAGCCAGGGTGGAGCCCAGTGGAGGCAAAATTAGGCTTCGAACCCCCTTCCCCAAAACATAATTTTAAGGCCCACTAGCTCACCATTCATAATAAGCCAGCAGTAGCCTATGACTCAGCCATAGCTAGGTAGCAAATGGCGATGGCAATAACTCACGAACTTGTGTCTCCCTATGCTCCGACAAGCTACATGCTTGTAGCTTGTTGTCCTCGCTCTCCCATCATCAAGACTGGTGCCATCCTCGCTCTGCGATCGCTAAGACATCAACTGCAAGAGCGGAGGAGCCCTGCCCTTTGCTATAGGTTATTCCTTCAATCCCCAAAGACCAAATCCCTTCTTACTAAGGAAGATCCTTTGATGTTCCTTCATGTACCTGAACTAGCTAAAGAACAACATCTAGAAGAAGCAACAACTGATATGATAGTTCACTTGTGTGTTTGCTTTTTAAAAACATTGGCACCCCTACAATTTGCTTCACCCTCCACCATTGGCCAGTAGTATGCAAACATACTTGGGAAAGGTCTTCTCCTTGATATAGAACCAATGTCTAGGCTAGCCCAATAAGAAGGAAGATACAGAGGGGATATTGAAGTAGGCGCTCTTGCTCGGAGTTGCAAGTTCAAGCCCCGCACCAGCAAAGGGGGTGCCATGTAATTTTGGAGTCGTCCTCCAAAGAACTCCACCTAAGAGGCAAAATGGGGCTCATCCTAAGAAGTTCTCATAGAGATAGATGAATGTCGAGATACGCAAGATATTATTTGGGTTTAGGTGATGAACCTAGGGCCCATAGTGGTACAACAAATCCTTGAAAAACTTGTGCGCCAGCACGGAGAACCCTTGCTTGAAGAAGGGTATGAAGACAACAATCTCGCTAGTATCCAGGATAGGAATCTCTCCCTCACAGCAAGCCTCCACGTGACATGCTCTTGCGGTCACATCTAACCCTTATTCACAAAGCCACAGAAATAGACCTTCGTCACACTTGACAGTTTCTAGAGGACCATCATGTCAGAAACCTTTGGCCTTAGCAAAGAGAAGACCATGGACTTGTTTGTGGTGCTTTCCCATTGCTGGTGGTGGGAGTGGATAATGAGCTTACCCTGAGGAAGATGGATGTGGACAAGAGAGCGAACATGAACTAATGGAGAACTTGGATTCACTATGGATTGGGGAAGGAAGATAAAGGGTGAAACAACAAAGATGGCTAGTGGAGAGGATGAGGTCACCCATGCTCTTCTATCTATATCGGGCGCTTAACAATGTGGGCCTTAATGGTTCACCTTCGATCCCACATAAGCGATTGGGTTTGCGAGGTAGGCCCAAGCGTTGGGACCACTTAAACCGCCCCAATCAAAGTTAGAGCAAGGGGAGTACTTGCGACGACTATCAACTAGTCCTAGAATTGCATCGCTCGTGTGCTTGAGTATTGTAGTTCTTGAGTGAGGTTCTACCCAAATTTTTTTATCATGCCCATAGGGGAACTCAGAAGGCAATCAATTGACTCAAACCAGGTATGCTACTCAAAATTTGATCGGTGGTTTATGGCTCTCTCCCAGTCAGGACTCTAGAGTGAGGTGTTTAATGATTGTTGGTATTTCTTAACATTTATAGAAAGAATCTGCAAGCATACGGAATTACCATTGTAGCTTTCACCTGGAAGTATTTAGGGTGTCGTATTTTCCATAGGGAACGAAGGTATTTCTTCTAGCTAGTTTATCCAAGGACAACACAAGGATAGCCGATGAGGGTAGAGAAGGATTCCTATGGTTTAGGGCCTAAGGATAGATAAACTCTACTTATACTTGCTTACTTTGGGCACTGGATCACACCTGGTCTGCCAGGTGATGCCGGCCTCTAGCTCTATGCCGTACCTGAACATGGGGGATTACAAGGGGTGGTCAGGGCTGTCACCACCTGTCGATGAAATCTGGTCAGTAGTCTATCAAGGGATATGCCCACGGTAGTAGATGAATCAGTGGAGGTGCGCGTGAAGGAATCGGGCGGTGACACAGAACGCAAGAGACAATGATTAGGTAGGTTCAGGCCGCCGACTTGGCATAATACCCTACGTCCTGTGTCTTTCGGTGGGTTGTATTGCATATGATCAGATGCCTTAGGCTATGCCTAGGATCCATATGGGGATGTCGACTAGGGGACCCCTACCCCTCCTTATATGCTCTGGAGGGGTAGGGTTACAAGGAAAGTATCCCATTTGGTATTATACAATATCTAATAAATCACATCTTCTTGTAGCCTTGCAGTGCATGCCGATCAGTGTCGTGCGCCGCACGCCTTGATCTTGTGGGCTGGACCACCTTTGATGGTGTGGCCCATGTCTTGTCCTATGGGTACCGGAGGTCACATCCCCACACCACCTGCTGCCTATCCCTCAACCGTGGAGTACGTAGGCAAATGGAGGTAACATGTAGCCTAGACACCACGTCTACGCTATCGACTACTACTCTAGTGTGATCAGGGTTATCCATATTTATTAGGGCCCTCTACTAGAGCATCCGCCATGGGGACGGACGATGAACCCGCAAGCAAATATGAGTATAGCTTAACTAATCAAAAGACTTGTGACCATAAGAATCACGGACACTTACTAAGATACCCATTGAGGTACAAAGCTCGTGTTTGTCGAGGTACAAGTTGGGGAGACACCGACAAGTCCTGGCTCTTCCCTGAAACTCTTCCTCACATCTCTCCCTTTTTCTCTTCTAGAGCTAGCTAGGGCCTAAGCCCATGGAGTGGTGTTGCTCTTCTCTTGCTCTTGTGCTCTTCTCTTGTGTGTTGTTCTCAATGAGGAGGGAGTCCTTCTAGTTATAGGTGGAGAGGAGGGGGTTCTTTAGAATATTCCCCATTCCCATATGGAAGGATCAAAATGCCATCTTGCACATTGATGTTACCGCCATCCCCACCTGAACCGACCATGGGAAGGCGGTAAGAGGTAGCCTACCAAAACTAGGGCGATTTGGACTGGTGCGGCCACACCACGAGTGAGCCAAATTGGCACATATTCAGTGGGTCGACTCCTTTGGACCTCTTGAGTGGGTCTATGTGGGTGTTCTGCGAAGATGAGGTAATTTGATTTTGGCTTATCCTTGTTCTCCTCTTGTTTGGCCATGTTTTGCCTGGTTGTGGGCCTCTCTCCTTTGGGCTTGTATAGAATGGTATTTATGCTTTGTTCTCTTGCATATTTTAGCCCTTTTATGTGCATTTCCATAAATGCCCTCCTACAAATGAATAAACACCAAAACTCGTGGAATTCGTTAGATATAAACCCTATCACTAAGTTTGGTGTTCATTTGAGTGGATTTTATGCGAGTGTTGGCAGTTGGAAATAGGGAGTTAAGGAATGCTAACAAACTCCCCCACACTTACCTCTTTGCTCATCCTTGAGTAAAGTTAGAGATAAAAGTAATCATGAGCATAACATTCTAAGATATATGGCTTACATGAAAGTTATTCCAATATATTCTTTACACAAGTGGGATTTGTAGCATTAGCTAACATGTTTCCTTGGGTTGTTAAAAAGTGGAACAGTTCTTGAAACAAGTCATCTTCCCAATTTCACATCTTAGCAACCTTGGAGTTTTGAAAGTTTTTCTTAAGCAAAAGCATAGTTCACTTTATACTCCCCAAATGGACACTCTCAAATTACTCAGTGGTGTATAAATCCTTGGCAAGACATAGCAATGTTTTGCCTTCTTTTGTTTTCTTCAACTTCTAAAAGGTTTTTATGTGGAGCTTTAGGTAAGGATAAACAAAATAGCATACTTGTATTGCATATGTTGTAAAGTCAAATCGAGGATCCAAGGAGAGAAATGCCATACTCTTAGATTAAGATGTGCATGTGTGTAGGAAAAAAATAAACTAAAACTATACTCCTTTGGTAGACATGATCTCTCTCTTATAACTTAGAGGAAATTATTTTCTTAGGCCCTAAAAAACTGCCTCTTAGATTCTTGCCCTATTTTTTGTCAAACTTAGCTATTTGGCCTTGAAACGAGTTTTGTTTAGTTTCTTGGCCGTCCATTCCGTGAAGCAGCGCTAGGGGCGCGCCCAAAAAGACCGAACTAGCCTTGCCTTGCCCACGCCTTATCCCTTCGTCGAGTGCAGCGGTCTCAGCAGAGGAAGCCGTATCGGAAGAAAAAAAGTCGACACAGGGTGGAAACCCTAGCGGCCACCGGCCATGGAGGAGGGCGGCTCCGGCGATGTCCCACCGGCAGATCCACCTCGGCCGGCGCCTGATCCACCTCGTGCGCACCCCAGCACGGCGTCCCGGCTGGTCTCGGGGCTGGCCGCCGGCCGCGCTGAGCTGGGCGCGGCGGGGCTGGCCGAGCAGGGCGGCGCGACGCAGGGCAACGGCACAGGGCAGGGCGCCGCGTGGCAGGGCGCTGGGATGAAGGACAGCGAGCATGCCCTGGCCGACGGCCGTGCTGGGAGGCAGGACGGCGAGCAGCTGCAATGCAGGTACAAACCGATGCTAGGATTCTCTCTCTCATGTTTGGAGCATCGTTTTCTCTACTGCGGCCACTGTTGCTAATTTGGAAAAAGCAGGCATCGAATTCAATTGCTGAATGAATAGAATATTATTTGTCTGTTAGATGCCAGTTAAGTTTTGCTGTTGTATTTTATTTGATATACGCAGATAGGTTCCATGCTGTATCTGAGCATCAATCCAAAGCAAGCTGAAGTACTGCCCCTCACGTGGCAATGGACTGATGTTTCGAGCCTCATCGACACTGCGGCCTGCTGTAATGTAGCTCATGTAAGACCTTTATTTCCAGCCTTCTTCTCAGTGATTACTCATCATTGTTTAGCTGAATATCCTGATTTGCTGAGTGAAGTGATGTAACAAACTTAATGATCGATTAGATTTTGAGCAATATGGGTGTTTGAGTGGAGCCCACGAATGATGGGATGGTCAATGTCAAGCGAACGCTGCAGTGGTAGCATACCTCATTAGATTTTGTACAAACAAGTGTGTCAGATACCTGAGTGTTTGAGCAATGTGTGTGTTTGAGCTGAGAATGACCATTGTACATGTTACTAACATCATTTGCTGCTGAAAATGAATGTTTGTCGGTTAATAAGTGGTTCAAATCAGCCGGAAAGCACTTCCCATCGTGCATCCCTCACACAAAGAAGAAGCAAGGGCCAGGTAGTAAGGATTTATAACCTTGACAGGCCCTCCATGGGTACTAGAAGCAAAAAAAAAACACAACCACCTAGCCCTGCAATGAGCACAAGAAGTAAAAGAAGCCTTAGTCTTTGATTTTAGATATGCTTGTTGTAACACGCTAAAATTTGTACTTTTGAAAATAGGATTAAAATGCTTTATTTATGAATTTTTGTGCACATGAAATATAGGAAAAATAATATTTTTCATTATATTAAAATTTATCATAAGGAGTAGCAATATGGGTGTGTATACATGCCAGGTGCATTTAATTTATTGCAATGAGTGGTTGAATCCAAAATTAAAAAAGAATTCAAAATGCTTTTGAAAATGAATTTGAAAATGGCTTTGAAATAAAAGAAAAGGAGAATTAGGAAAATAAAAGAATTTTCAAAAGTTTGCAAAAGTTCAGTTTGGAAACCTCCCAAAAGTTCTCATCTTGAAAAGTATATTTGAAACTACATTTGAATTTGATTTGGATCATATTTGAATTTGGATTGAAAAAAGAAAATGGGAAAAGTTTGAGAAAAGGAAAAACTCTTCTCCCTCTCTTCTGGCCCAAGCGTGCCACCGCAGCCCACCAAGCCGCGGCCCAGCGAGTCAGCCGCAGGCCGGCTTCACCAGCGTACCCTCTGCAGGCCGCCCCTCTCCTTTCTCTTGCGCGGCCTAGCGCAGCCCGCACAGCCGCCCCCCTCTCTCTCTTGTTTCGCTGACACTCTGGGCCCGCGCGGTAGGGTCTTCTCCTTCCTCTAGCTCGTGTCCGAGCCGGCCACGACTCCGCCCCGATTCGGCATGCGCCCCATGCCGCTAGCCCCTCTTAAATACCAGCTGTGCTCGTGCCGTCCTCCTATCCCACTCTGAGCAAGTTGAAGCCGCTCCAAGCCCTAGCCAGCGTCGCAGCAAGCTCTAGCAATGCCGCCGCCGTTGCTCCTCCGCCGTCACGACCGCATCCCCGAACTTCGCAAGAAGGTGAGTAACCTGCAGGTGTCTCTCATGCACTCTCCCTCGTCTTCTGTGCTTGTATCCACATCACCGTAGATCTCTGGCGAACTCGATCTGCCATACCGAGCTCTAGCTCGTTCCCATGCCGTCGTAGCCCTTCTGATCCCCTAGATGTTTTCGCAGTGCCTCCATCTTCCTTCCCGTACCTTTCCCAAGCCAAACCGTGGCCTCCAAGGCCGAATTCGAGTTGCGTCGGCGAGCTCTTCGTCGCCATCCATGGCCACCACCGCATCGAGGTCACTGTGCCGGCCGAAGAAATCCTCCCAACCCTCGGTAGCCGTCCATCTTTGATCTAACAGCCCAGATTAGAAGATACCCCTGCTGCGAAATTTGCTTAAGAGCCCCCACAAGATTTTAAGTTCTAACCCGTTGACCCTGCAATTTTATTAAAGAGCCCATGTCTTTCTTCAAAATAGTATCCGTAGTCCCTGGCTTAGTTTAAAATCTGATTTTATTTATTTTAAATTCAAAAATCAAATTCCATCTATTTACAAATTGCCACTATCTTCATTAGGCCATATCTTCTCTGTTTTAACTCTGATTTGACGCATTCATGTTGCGTTAGATTCATAACAACATAATCTACGCATTAGTATCAATGTTTTCCATGTCAAGAGCTCTGAAATTTTATGGTTTAACGCCTAACTTGAAAAGTGATATTGCAATTGGATTTTTCTAATTAAAAGTAACTTAGGCTTTTCACCTTGGTCAATTATATGATTAGTTTTACCTTGTTTTTCTAAATCAAGTATAATTTGACTTAACTCAATTAAGGTATTTCTCTGAAGTATCTTATACATGTTTTATATAGATAAAATAAATAAAGCATATAGTTTATTTTTAAAGTAAATCTATCGGTAGATGTATCTTTTTCACCGTAGCTCCGATTAGGGTGCTTTTCGCGTCTGTGTGTTCGTAGCAACATGTAGAATATTTTAGAAACTTTTTACTTGTTGTTTCATATGTTTGGTGTACTGTTCTAATTTGGTTCTATTGTTTGCTTTGTCTATGATTGCATGGATGTTTGTGTGGTATTTTATGATCCTGTCCAATCGGTGAGCTTTACGTGTTGATCAAGAGGAGTTCCTTGGAAGCTTTGGACTAGAAGAAGGATTTAAGTTTAAGTCAAGTATAGCATGGGTCCTTTCTTGTTGTCCTATACACCATTAATCATTTAATTCATGCTGCATTTGTCTACCTTGACTACCACTAAGGATTTCCTAGTACTTTGTTACCCTATGTACCTTGATACCTATGGGGTATTGCATTGGGTAGTATGATGCTAGTGCTCAAACTAAAGCCATGATCTTGTAACTTGACTAATGGAATATGCAATAAACACTAAAAGATGCTTTTTAGTAATATAGAATCAGGGGGCTAGAGCATTGGGTTGTTTCTATGGTGCTCTAGATTCCTCTCTCTAAGGACTTATCTGTAAGTGATTATACGGGACTTACAGTACAGCTGTGAGGGCTATATGGCTTTGGCTTTAGCTTAGTATGAGGACCTTTCTAGCTTGTTAGAGGTTACCTTTATTGGTATAAGAATGGCTTATCAAATTGGGTATAGTGCGGCCTCTGTCCCCTTGTGTATAGGCTATGCATCATTATGCCATTGGGAAGGGGGGCTCTATATCTGTTTGTCGACTGAATCTAATGGCCCTAACTTGTTAGACGAATCTTTGAAAGGCTTCATAGTGAACTCTGTCGACCTTCCTTGGAAGTGGGTTAAGAGATTAGCTATCTCGAGCGAAAGGGTAAATCACGACTCATAGTGAAAGTGGACAACCTTTGCAGAGTGTAAAACTGGTATATCAACCGTGCTCATGGTCATGAGTGGCCTTGGAACTCTTACGGAATATATAATGAACACTGATGATACTAATGATAAAGATGCTCACAAATGATTACTATTTATGCTATTCATTATTCATGTTTACCTGATTATGTGTTTACATGGGCTTGTGAATAAACTTGTTGTCATCCAATTGCTAAAACATGACACATTAAAAGCTAATCATAGTTAAACCAGTGTTAACCTTTTGAGCCTCATCAACGTCATGTTATATTTGTTGAGTACGACATGCACTTACGCTTGCTTTATTTTTCAAATATTTGGATAAAAATCCCTAATGTGGATAGCAGATTGCTAGAGTTTGAAGAAGTTAGGCTTGTGATCAACTAATTAGTTGTCCCTGTGGAATTGGAGTCTTCACCCGAAGATCGGAGTTGTCTTTCCGCTGTTTGCTATCTAAGGTTATATTTTTTATACTAAGTACGTTATATATTGAGCATTGTCTATTGATATTACCATTATTTATAGCTATATGTGATATTTGACTTCATGGGCTCACATATGGTGTGTATCTGGTTTTCTTCTTAAAACCGGGTGCTACACTTGTTCTCATATTTGATTGCATGTGAGCCAATGTATGTAAACTTATTTGTGAACTTAAACATCTTCTGCTATGTGTGCATCTTGTTCATGTATGACTAGAACCTATCTCAATGTTTCATCTAGCGACTTGTCATTATTGTGTATCTGTGCACTTGGATTATAATTGTGGATTTTATATGCATTTTAAATAGTCAGTGTGATGCTGTCATGTGCAAATATATATTCTACCTCAATTTTATTGTGTATGTGTGCACTTGGATTATAATTGTCAATTTTATATGTATTTTAAATAGTCATTGTGATGCTGTCATGTGCAAATAATGCATTTATAAAAATTATTCTTGTTAAATTTTGGGAAATTATTGAATATAAGCAACCTAAAAGACATGTACAGTGTATTTGTAGGTTTGAACTGTTTAATTTCGGTGTCAGGGGCAAAATACTTATGTACAATTTAAATCGTAAACTAACGGAAGGGCCAAGAAACCAAACAAAACTCGTTTTAGGGCCAAATAGCTAAGTTCAACAAAAAAGGCCAAGAATCTAAGAGGCACTTTTTTAGGACCAAGGAAATAATTTCCACTATAACTTATTGTTTTAAAACATGGCTATCTTTCTTTTTCTTCTCTTTTTTTCAATACACAAGCCTTCATGTGCTCATCATTTTTTTCTTTTGTACTTGGACCTTCATGTGTCTATATTTTTTTATAAACTTTTTACATAACCTATGTCTCATATTTAGAGAGATATCACTACCTTTTAGAACATGGAGTATGTACCTAACAAACATTTTTTACCTACTCCCAGTGTAGGAGCAGAGTTTTTTGGTGGATCTAAATGGAAGCATGTTTTTGCGTACTCCCAGTGTAGGAGCAACATGTATATGTGGGTGTACGTGATCTTGATCTTAGGAGCATGATAAATCTCTCAACAAGGGTCAACAAAACTTGACCAAACTCAACACAATAACAAGTAGCATATGTGGAAGGGCTTGAAACTTGCTGGATGTTATATTTGGCCTTGGTAGGAATTGCTCACCAAATCAGTAGTATGTGATACCATGGTTTTATAACATTTTTATCAAAACAAATTCTCCAAGCGCTTTGAATAGAAATGGTAGGATTTCTAAGTTAGAACTATATCACACATTTAAACAACTTAGTCAACATGATTGTCCTATTAGGATATGTTCCCACAAGCATAAGTTTATGTATATGGAACAAACTTCATGCAAGCTTCTATCTTAAAGATGTTATGAACATGCCACTTTTGAAATTTTGAACAAAGTGTGCTTTATAAATTTGTATGGAGGAGGAGCGATATTTGTTTTGCATTTTTTATTTGTTAAATATTAAATTTTAGAATTTTTTTAGAGAGTTGAGGGCATTGTTGCACAAACCATCGTTGTAGATGAAGGAGTTTAAAGCATTCAGATGTGGTTTGTCTAAACCAAAGGTTCAGTCAATCCTCTCTGAAGTTATTGTCTCGTTATTTTGCATGATTGATCGTCTCATGTTTGTGCAACGTGTTGGTGGGAGATCTTGAATGTGTCATACTTGAGAGATCTCCCCCACACTTATTCTTGTACCTGATTATTTGATAAAGAAAAAAGAAAATAGAGACAAATAAGGGCTTTTCCAGCAGATACACTGGGAAGCCTTAATTTTATTATTATCATTATTGTATTTTTATTTATTTATTTATTATTATTATTATTATTTTATTATTATTATTATTTTAGTGTTCACCCAACTTTTTATAATTCGAAATAACTCCAACAAGGCTAAACCTAAAATTGCAAGATATTCCTAGCCTTGATTCATCTCCATCATAAATTACTTCCATTACTTATGAAAATAATAACTCAAAGTTCATTAATCAAGATTAAACACCATGTCTAATTTTGATTAAAGAAGGTCATTTTAACCTAAGCACCATGCTTAATTTAAAAGGACCTATGGATGTACCATATGAATACATCCAAACCAGAGCATATGACATAAATACTGGAAGCATGAATTTGTATGAGCAAGTTTTTTTTCTTATGGAGACAAATATGAGTAAAGGAGTTTGTGAACAATAAGTGACCCTTGCATACCTAAGCATACTTACCGACAGCATATGTGGATGGAGCTTCGAAGTATGCTGCAGCGATTGCATGATTGCATATGGTCTAACTCTGGCAAGCCACAAGGCTAGGCCTCACACACAACTAGTGTATATGGACCATGGGCCTTTGTGGTAGCAAAGGTCTAGAAGAGGAGAATCCTCCTTCTCTCTCTTCTTTTCTCTCTTTTTTCTTAACTTTTCTTTTTTAACTTTCTCTCTCTCTCTTTTCTTGCAAGGTAGAGCTGAAATCTTTTTTTAACCCAAGATAGCCTTTTGTGTGGATGGAACTTTGTAGTGAGATTTTCACCATGCTCTCCCACACTTGGACTTTTGTGTAAAAGTCAAGTGTGTAATGTCGGGGGTCTGCCTTTGAGGGTGTTCCATCACAAAAGAACATTGACGTGTATGGTTGATGCAGCTCCCATGTTCTTTAGCATCATATGTACCTTGTTCTTCTTGATCTCAACCTTAAAAGGTTAGCAACCAAGAATATCCAAAGCTGCATACTATCTTAATGACATGTTCTTGCTTTTATTGATAAGAAAAGTTTTATTATTATTATTATATTTTTTATGATAATCTGGGGTATCTTTCGGCAGTGCTTAATTTATGGTCTTAAGCTTGACCACGGGAACTTCGTCTTGCAACTATCATTGGTGGTGTAGTTCCTAGCGTCACCACCAAACATTTAGCGTTATCGTTCAAGCAGCAAGGTTGGCGCCACAGAGCATCCTCGAGATTTGTAATATTTATGATAAACGAAAGGATCAACAACCATCCTCCCAAAAAGTTTGAAAATGAGGATCAAGAGATGGTGGTGATCCTCGTGGAAGCACGTGGTGCTAAGTGAAATGAACTATGGAGGCTTCGAAATTGAGCATGAAACGTGAGGGGTCTCAAAAGTGAAGTGTCGCACCCCAAAATTTCCATTTTGGGTAGTGGATAGAAGACACTAAATAAAATAAAAGGCTTCATGAATTTTCTAAAATTTTCCAAGATTTAATTATTATGTTGTTTATAATTTAAACAATGCAAAATGTGATTTTTCTCAAACTTCTATAATTAATTTGATATGTTTGTTGCATTCATATTGCCTGCATTAATTTTATTGAATGAAAAAGGAATTTAAAAAATCGTTTAGGATGCTAAAAGTATTTGTTCTATTAAAAAAATAAGTTTCTAAAATAAGATTTAAAACGATTTTGAAAATCCATTTTATAAATTATGAACAAATTCTTAAGCTTTTGCTTCTCCAAAAGTTTTGAGTGAAGCAAATTCCCTTTCCGTCCTTTCTCCATACGAGGTTTCATAACTTTTGGAGAGCTACAACTTTTATTTTGATCATTTCTTCATCCGAGGTCGTTTGAAAAAATTTGAATTTTAGTACTTAATTTTTACTATTCGAAGTCTATTTATTGGGGCAGCTCTCTATAAATCTGATTTATAAGGGCGGCGGAATATAGAGCTGCCTAGTAGCCCCTACAAATGAATTTGTAGGGACGACTCGTTTAGGCACCATTTGTAGGGGCGGCTCAATATAGAGTCGTCCCTAAAAATAGAGGGTGTTGCTGCGAATCCTTTTTGTAATAGTGTTAGGCCCCGAGTATCCTCGCTGCAGCAAGATAAGTCCGACCAGGACATAATGGGCTGAACCTACCAAGGAGAAGGCTCAAACGGTACGAGGTACATCGACTACTTGGGAAGAAGTATATCGACCAGATTTGTTTAGAACCCAAGTAAATCGAGTACGAGTAGATTCTCTTGTAACAAACAAGAAAATCGTAAAGAGCCTATTGATCATCTTGGAATCCCGTAGCTTAGAACCCTCGACAAATTAAACTCCGATCATCAGCACCCTGTAACCTGAGCGATTGACACAAGAGAAGCATTCTCTCTACTGGACATAGCTAGGCTACCTCATACGACTATACTGATGAACAAGTATAAATTTATCCCGTGTGCTACCTCTCTGATTTCCTACATACAAAGCGTTGATCTACTTGTGGGACGTAAAGTCCTACGACATGAGGAGATACCAGGAGGAAGAGTGAGGGCACGGAGAGAGAAGAATAAGGGTGCTCACGATGGAGTTAATTGCGTTGAATAAAATATATGGTTTCGGGGACTGATCATTGCCGATTGGTTTTAACGGGGTGTTTGGTTTTCCTTTACTAAACTTTCCTAGCTAAATCATAGACTGTTTGATTTGGGTGACTAAAATTGGCCTTTTAGCCCCTTTTAGTCAAGGTGTTTGGCTCTAAAGTGACTAAATAGGACTAAAAGGTAAGATTTAGCCCCATTTAGTCCCATTTAGCAACATCCTGATGATTAGTTAGCTAAAGCCTCATTTAGTCACTTTTTATCGAACACCGTGACTAAATAAAACTAAATTTAGCCAATTAATCTTTAGCCAGCGCAACCCAACACCCCCTAAACACCTTATCACTGCTATTTTTAAACTTCTGACCATGATAGGTCGGCAGGGACGACGGTGGTTCATGTGATAGTGATGTGGCGTCGCTGACTCGCTGTTGCGGGATTGAAGGTCACGTCACGTCACATCACACTGGCATTGCGTCTTTTGGTGTCGCAAGAGCTAGGGCAGCGGCTCTCTGCGCTGCGCCAACGTCTTTACACCCAGGCTGATCGGAAGACATTAATGCAGATGGGCACGGGCTTGTTTGGAACGGAGGATTTTCAAAGGAAAAACAAAGGATTGAATTCTATAGGAAAGTTTCCTCCACTTGATGTTTGGAACAAAGGAATGTTAGGTTCTTTTCCAAAGGAAAGGCTAACCTTGCTTCACAGAACATAGGGAAAAAAGCATCCAAGGAAACACAAGGAAAAAATTCCTACAATATTTTCTCAAGCTTTCAACCATGAAAGCTTTGTTTCTTAGGCACATGTGACATTTTTGTTTTCCTGTGATCCAAACACCCCAAAGTTTTTATTCCTGTGTTTTCAAATCCTATAGTTTTTGACTTTTTGCTCGACTCTATTCCTGCGTTTTTTTCTATTCCTTCATTTTGCATTCCTGCATTCCAAACAGGCCCAGTTGGCTGAAAAGATAGAATTTGGCTACCGTAGCACTTTTATTTTTATTTGGTAATTAGTGTTCAATCATGGACTAATTAGGCTCAAAACGTTCGTCTCGCGATTTCTAACCAAACTGTGCAATTAGTTTTTTTTCGTCTACATTTAATGCTCCATACATATATCGTAAGATTCGATGTGATGACTACTGTAGCACTTTTTTGAAACTAAACACGGGCTAAATGGTAAGAGGGGTCAGCCCACGCTTAGGCCCAAATACCGGTTCGATGGACAAATAACAGTTCACCTTTTTCTTCGTTTGTTTCTACTATACTTGGTTATTAGCAGGTGGGCCTCCATGGCAGACGGCTGATGCAGGCGGGTAGCCAGCAAATTGCAGCGGATTTTAGTAGCAAACCCCACTCGCACGGCGTCGGGCGGCCTAGTTCCAATTCACGTTCAACCTGGAGCAACACATGAACACGGAACCACGTATGAACACAAGTTCACGACGTGACTCAAGTCTCAATTCAGACACTACCTCATACGATTATATATCAATGCAACAAAATCAAACCATCATGCTATCACACACAAACGTATATAAAAACTAATGCATACTAACTATATGAAAAAATCCAACCACTTTGCAATACCATTTTTTATCTCAAACCAATGTTTCGTAACATTTTTTACAATGCATTCTCTCACTTCGTGAAAACATTGGCAGCACCATATAAACAATGAACATCTGCATTCGCATCCACTAAATCATTTAAGCAAAAGGCAAAGTGAAAACAAAAACAACTCAAAACATCCAAAAAAAATAGCTCTCCTCCTTTCTTATTCCACAAAATCGCCCACGCATTCTCAATTTACAAGATCACACATGTGAACGTGCAAGTTGCTTTTAAACTACTTTGTTTGCTCTTCAATAAAGATGAAATTAATTGGAATGTTGGACGATATATACATCGTCGTTTCCATTAGTAATATCTATAAACAGGGCCGTCCCAACAATTTCTAGGGCCCTTGGGCAAACAAGACAATGAAGTCCCGACAATCTAATATTTTAATATCACGAGATTGAACTATATAGTACTACTGGTAATAAGAGTTAACTCGCAAAATATAGTTTGTTAAAAAACGACAATACATCAAGGAAGCTTAAAGAACGGTGAAATCCATGAAATGACTTAAAATTTAAAACAAATTATGGGCAGCCTGCTGCCTGTGGCATGTCCATAAGTTCCTTGATGAATTAAATAATTAAACTAATAGATCAACAATTCGCTGCACTATAGCTTGATGCCTGTATGTATTGGATTGCAAGGTAAAAAAGAAACTGAAGTTTTCAGATCGAACAAACAATAAATACTGATGAACTGAAATCAAAATCACTTACCGCAGAGAGTCGGGGACAGGGATGAAGGGACTGCAGCGCAGCTGGGTTAGTGGGCGCCTGCTGGGATCACGGGATTCCAGATTACGGAAATCGGGATTTCAGGATTTGGGAACGCCGGAACAGCCGCCGCGGCGCAACAGCACGCATGCTTTGACGCGGAGTCGCGAATAGGAAAGGGTTGCCGCGCAGAGCCACAGACTGAACTGGACGTGACCGTATGGAGCCAAATACATGTACTACCTATACGTATACTCATGGGCCCCTAGTGCCATGGGCCCCCGGGCGTCGCACTTCCTGCCCTCCCCCATGGGACGGGCCTGTCTATAAAAAGTTAATTGAACACCGTACCACTGGTGGCGTCGTGCCACCTTTCGCCCCTGCCAAGACGACAGCGTTGCAGTGGTGGTGAGTGATCACTCCACACCGGCTGGCCTTTTGAGTCGCGTCGTGTTCATCTCGAGACTCGCGAGCCTTTTTACTGGCTACTAGCTCCCGTTTTGCAGACGAGCTGTAAGCTCGATCATGTGCTTGTGGTCGGACGGAGTTTTGCACAGTTCATCATTCAGTGGGTTCCCTGCTGCCTGCTGGTTTTTTTTTTTATCTATTATTATCACAATGGAGGAATGATTCCAAAGCTAAGCTGGCACCACACTGGTATTAGGCCCTGTTTAGATTCCAAAAAATTTTAATCCAAAGTGTCACATCGAATCTTGCGGTATATGCATGGAGTACTAAATGTAGACGAAAAACAAAACTAATTACACAGTTAGGTGAGAAATCGCGAGACGAAACTTTCGAACCTAATTAGTCCATAATTAGATACTAATTACCAAATACAAACGAAAGTGCTACCGTAGCCAAACAGTAGCCAAATCCAAAAAAAAAAATTGGAAACTAAACGCACCCTTAGTGGATCATGCCCCATAGGCCCAAAGACAGGACTGCTGCCTGCATGCATTGTCTATTTTATTAGAGATAATTCTGCATAAATAGGACTGGAGTACCTTTTCTTTTCTGTTTTTTTATAAAACAAACTACCGAACTACCTGGTGCAACCACGGTGCCACGTACGTGTAAAGGTCATCCTGACAAAGCCGCGAGTTATAATTCCACACTTCGAAAAAGGTGCCCTAGATTGGTCGTCACATGTATTTGACTGTTTGTAGAATATAATATATGGTATACAATACGTATTTTGTGCTCTCACTGCTAAAAAACGATTGGTGGCAACGCTTCCCTTTTTTAGAGACGGCTCTATACTGAGTCACCCCTATAAATAGTTGTCAAAGCAGCTGCCCCTACAAATAGATTTATAGGGGTGGCTCAATATTGAACCGCCCCTACAAATAGACACCGAGTATTAAAAATTAAGCACTAAAATACAAATTTTGTAAACGACCTCGGATGGAGAAACAACTAAAATGAAAGTTTTAGATCTCGAAAAGTTATGAAACTTTGTAGTTGACAATTTTTTAATTTGAAATCATCTTGTCAAGGAAAACTACGTTTGTAGTTGACAACTAAAATGAAGAAGAAGAGCAAGGACCAAGGGCATCTTATAGTGACGAACGGAGATGGGGCGCAGCGTACCGGAAGTGGAGACGGCATGGATGGGATACACTGCCGGTTCACGTTGTGGGGACAAAGTCGACCATGGCGCACTCCCCGCATAAGCGAGCGGAGGGGGGAATAAAGGAGAGGAGAGAGGGTTCGCTCGACGAGGGAGGCGTGCGAGCGGCCATGTCCCCAAAAGAAGAAAGAAGGGAGGGGAGTTCAGTACGGGGATGAGGGCGAGGATCAAGAGCGGACCGGAGGCCGGGAAAAGGAGGAGCGCACAACGCACAAGGACGGTGAGTGCGGCACGATATCGCGAACATGCGAGGATAGGGTGCTAATGGGCCCGACACCGACGGCGTCCGCGGGGCACGCGGTGACAATGACTCGACATGCGTAGCGTGGCTGAGCTAGGCATAGTGCTTGGGACTTGACATCCACTCAGGCTTTTCTAAGTACTCCCTACTACCCAAGGCTAACTTTTTCTAGGTGTTCTTCTTTCCATCCCTTCCTTGTCCACAATATGCGTCAAACTTTGTATGAAGTGAGATCGCAACATACATGCTTCCTCCGAAACCACCTCCTCTTGTTTACTTTGAGAGAAAACTATTGCATCAACCCGTTGTGGATTTCCCGTTCAAGCACCCGAATATTTGTATCAAAAGTGGTATGGCGGTGTATCTTGGTAAAGGCACTTGGTCAATAACCACGATACCAGCGCGTGCTGAGCAGCGTCACCATGTGGCAGCTATTCCACAGGGGCCCTCAGTTTCGTCGCGGCACCATAAGCTATTAATCTGTTGCTTCTCTTAATCCAAGTCCGATCTTGTTGCTTCTCTTAATCTGTTCCATCTTATTCCAAGTCCTTCTGAATTAGATTCTTGTTCCATCTTATTCCAAGTCAGATCTTGTTGCTTCTCTTAATCTGTTCTAATGAATCTTATTGTCCATATGTTAAGCTTCCAAAAGATCTTGCTTAGCTTGAATCAGAACTTTGAATTCTATGGTTCATTTTTTAAGCATTTCGAAATGTTTTACTTTTCAAAAGGAAGCCTTCTAATCAGAACCGAACAAATTTTTGTTTTCAACTCCTTTTGAATTAGCTTTCAAAATATATTTTATGTTTAGAACTCAAGAAAATATTTCAACCATGTTTCACAACAAGGGACAAGGACTTCAAATCCAACAACGGATTTGATTTAAAGAGGTTCAAGTGTTCTGCTGAGACATCCATAATTAGTCGATACAATGTCCTATGTTATCCAATCCCGACTGGTCTACTTGCATTCGAATGGCAATTTCTCTTGTAACCCACTTAACATCACCCTCGAAAACCCTAAGCACGTCTAACAAGACTTAAGGTAGAGGGACGCAATAACATAGCGAAATAAATAAAATGCATATTCCGAACATCCTTATGCTGGTACAACATACAGGCACTTACTCTCCCATTCTCAACACATCGTTCACCTTTCCTATGATCGGACTACCTCAACAACTACGGACGAAATACAACAGAAAGATTACAATACCGGTGGACAGCGACGAAAGACACTACTAAGTACGGGTACATCATCCCAAGGCAACTAATCTACTTTGGACCACGCATCTTCATTCCCGGGCTCGGTGGATTCTTCTACCGCCCTGGCTATGGATCTGCCTCCTCTCTTGGCAATGGCTGAGTGAGAGGAATCAAGGGTTCTACTTCTGACACTTCCGAGGGTGGAGGTGCTGGCGGTACTGCAACACTGGTTCTCCTTTCTAGCGGGTGGATAGGGATCCCCTCCACGATCAAGGGATCCTGCCGTTCAACAGCCAGCGTCCTCCGCTTGGCCCTGGTGACAAGGTAGGCCTCTCCCAACTGATAGGCATGTTGATCTTCAGCCTCCTTTAGAGCTTCCGACATGGCAGTCTCCCGACTCTCAGCAGCTGTGGCACTGGCATGCGCTTTGGCAAGTTGCACCTGGAGCATCCTGGAGAAGATCTCGGCTTCCTTGGCTCGCCGAAGGCACTTCCTTAGCTCTGAGGCTTCCCGGTCATACTACTCATCTAGAGTAAGCAGATACGTGGTCAAGTGCACCACGGTAGGACTATCTTCTTGCGCATCCCGCCCTTGCAAAGCCTTCATGCGAGCCCTCCATGCCCGTCAATTCTTTTCTAAAGGTAGAAAGAACCTCATGGGGGTTTGGGCAACGGGCTCTTCATAGACCTGACAAAGGTACCGCAAGGCTTTGCGGGCCACAACCTGGTAGGTGTCGATGAAGCTAAACCCGGTTGCGGTCACATTCCAGGCTTCAGTGATGTCGGGCAACTCTTCACTCTTCCCAATGTAGACGGTAACTTCACACCACTCAGTGCCATACTTTACATACTCACAACCCTCATATTCGGGACGATCTTTGACTCCGACCTTTTGTAGGGTGGCATACAGGATCTTGGAAAAACCCTCAGTGTTCAGGCAGTAACTACTAACCCAGGCTCCTGCCATCGCTGGCGGTGGTTGTAAGGAAGGACTGAGCGAAAAGCTAGCTCAAAAGGAAAAGCTAGGCGAGCTAAAGTGCACCGGGTGATGGTACCAACAGCTAAGCCAGACCCTGCTTATAAAGGCAGAGTGGTCAATAGTCCTATCGTGGTACACCAAGGTTCCAGCACGAGATCACTATAAATGAATCGACCGATTTTTTCGCGCTTTCGAGGTGAGCGATGTTCGAGGCCATTAATGACTAATACGGCTGCAAGACAAGGTTCCGACAAGAGCCCAGAAAAAGAGTATGGGGAGACGCGGGTCACGGCATGCGTGAACCACAGGCGACACGAAGCATAAAGCCACAATTTAGCATTAACTTTAGAATAGGAATGAGTCAGTCATGCACCATACGACACGCGTGACACCTATGGATGACGTATCTGCAAGCAATACGGGCACTACAATGCATAAACAGTATATGCATGAATGCACGTCCTATACATTCTTCTACTGTTGCCAACATATAGAGCAACCGTTCTTAGATTTTTGGCATACCGATCTCTCCATGTAGCTAGTCGATACTATCGGACTATGCTCGGGGTCAGTATACCTGTAGAGAATTTGATTAAGCCTACCTAAGTCAGCAGAGTGCCATCTATCCTGGATACATAACCATAGTAATAGGGCTACTTATATAACTTCACATGCAGCGTACTAACTTTTTGGAAAAGAATTTGTTGTTAAGTTTTAGTTTAGAAATAGGTTCTGAAGTTTTATTTCCTCATTTATGCCGATGGTGCTGCTGGTAGTGTTGGGAACACGAGCGGTGCAAGGAAGGCAGTGGATCTTCGGCCGTAGTCCGCAGCGATCGCCCTGATGTTTGCCATGGTGAGGTGGACACGGAGGTGCTAAGGGATGATGGGACGTTGCACGACTAGGAAGTTGAACCTGCACTGGGTAGGGAGCCATACTAATGTCGACTAACCCCAACCACCGACCACCTCGGGAGCAACGTGCACGCAACCCAAGTCGTCTCTTAGATGCATGGATGCATGTGTAAGTACAAATGTTCCTGCATGGTCAGGGAATTGTTTTTATCTGATGGTAAGGAGGAGAGGCATTAAATGTGTCCACCTGCCCGACTTGTTTTTATGTGATGGTAGCATGGAGAGGAGGCATTAAATGTGTCCACCTGCTTTCGACCCACCCTGCGTAGGTGAAGATGTCCGGTGCTTTTAAATTTACTGAGCGAATTTCTGGATAGATTAGGGAGGCACTCGCCATGTTGTTTTATATACTTTGCACGTTCAGCCTATTGCACTCCTTGTATAAATTTTCCGGGGATCACCATTTATTGCTTCATCTTTACCGTGTTTTTTTACCGGGTCTTTACCATGCTTTTAGCGGACTATAAAACTTTATTCGTGGATAATTTTGAGTGTTAACACCTAAGTACTCTCTCCATCCTAAAATGAATATAATTCTCACTTTTCAATATGTTAGATAATTTTAAATTTAATCAATAAGATAGATGGTGTGGTTTTAAAGATGCGGCCAGACATAGCGTGATGTGAACCTCAGGAATTCCCTTACTTTGTCAGGACCATACAAAATCTTACAGACACGGTTTAAGCTTCCAAGATGTTGAAAAAGTTAGTTCAAATTTGGTCAACTCCATTCTTTTTAAGTTGATACTTCGCTACCTGCGGCCGGGGAGGAGCTGTGCCACCGGTGCTCAGGTTCTCGCCATTAATGGTGTCTTGTGGCGCCATGGCTGCACAGGGAGATGGGACGACGCTTTAGCTGGGCGGCGTGGCGTGTAGTGGGGGGGGGGGGTGGATGCTCGACATGCATGGCCAGTAGCTTGTAGCGTGATTGTTGGCACGCATGCGAGCACGAACCGCGTGCATGCTGCTGAGGCCTTTGCTTGTGCCTGCGTGCTAACTTTGCATGGTGCATGCAAATGGAGGGCGACTAGTTAGCGTGGTTAAAGGTAACACGGTGCATGCGTGGTAAATGTGGTGGTTGTCTGCGCGCGTGCTTGCCTTGCTCTATTTGTTGTGCATATACGATTGTGCTGCTCGTGCTACTGCCATGCATGGAGAAGGGAGCGGGAGGAAATGCGGGAGGTGGGACCGCTGTCATGGCGGGGTGCGAGCTGCCGTAGTCGGCGAGGTAACAAACTGTGCGCTTATCCGCTCCTGCGCTCTGACGGTTGGCTGCACAGCCAGATGTGGACAACGCACGGCCTCTGCTCTTCAGCTGGGTTTTTAGGTCCGATGCAAACTACTCTCCTATTGTTTTTTGCATTGAACCCTAGTTTCTTCTCCTTGCAGGAGCTGAAGCAATGAAGCTGGGCGGTCACCGGTCACTCCGGTCCCAGTTCAGATTCTAAGGAAAGCTGGAGCCCCCATGCCAAAATCCTTGGCTCAGAAACGAGAACCAAAGACAAACACATTAAGGCCTCATTCGGCTTACCTTAAATCTGGCTTGTTCGACTTCTTTTTTCAACCGAAACAGTGTTTTATCTCCCAACATTTCATCCAGGACAGTGTTTTCCACCCACTTTCAGCCAAGTTTCAGCAAACCGAACGGGGCCTAAACGTTTGTGGATAATTTAGTACAACCAATCAAAAAATTGCTTATCTTCATGCTCTTTGTATCCATTTTCTAACACAGCCCATGGGTCAACGAAAGGAAGAATAAGCACTCAGTTCGCCTGATCGTATCAGCCATGTTTATTAGCCATGATACAATGTTTTTCTCTCACAACAAAACAGCATCAGTCAGCTTATAAGCCACAGAAACGATCAAACGAATAGGGTGAAGATGCCCATGCATGGTGTTGAGCTCTCCCTTGGGCTCGGGGTGGTTGTCATATATATGTCTGTGTCCATCGCCATCCCTATAGGGGCTGATAATCTGATAACACCAGTCCGACTTGGAGACCAAGTGTGAGCATCTCTAACAATGCACATATAGATACTCTATAATCTGTATCCAGTTGCTATTGACTTTCTCCAGTTGTTAGATAGATTAGTTCTTGTTGTAGGTTTGTAGCCCAATAGGAATGTTGACTACGTTAGTTACTATGTTTTAACTCTATTGGTTATACTACCTTTTTATCCAAAAATCTTTTTTGTGTTTTATTGAAAATAGACTCTACATCCTACACTTTATTATTAGTTACTCCATCCATTTTAAATTATAAGTCGTTTTGATTTTTATAGATATGAAGAACACGTGGACCTAGCACCAACTGATCGCATCTCCATCCCCAATTCTCACATCTTGCAATCCACCAAGTTCAGCTCTGCTCTTAAGCTTGTAGCTTCAGTTCAGGAAAATGTTGAATAAATGAGAAGAAATCAGGGTAATTTGAACAGAGCGAACAAAAGCAAGGAGCTAACAAGTCTTTACAATGACATAAAACCTGAGAAAAGGAGATGTTGAAGCTGCTGCCCGCGCTTCGCTGCGGGTGATGTGCTTGGTATAGGAAAAATCTTGGGAAATATGACTCATATGTGTAATATGTTTCCTCATCGTGCTGCTACGAAAGGTTGGTCTATTTGGTACATTAAATGGGAAAATATGGGAAGAAAAGGTAACCTGGCTTTTTTCATTACAATGTTGTAAACGAACATAGAGGTTGGTTGTCATTACATGGTGCCTATTCTATGCCAGCAAATCAATGACATGTTAGTGGAAAGAAGTATTTGATGGAGTTGGGCTCAAGCAACTAACACACCTAGATTCAAAGCACAACATTGGCTAGGATTACATTATAGGTGGAAAGAGCAAAAACTACAACACAAGTACGTCTTCTAACACAAGGGTTTACAAAAGAGCGAATTAGGATCCACTCTCCTTAGGCGAAACTACAACATATTTCGTAAATCTGAAATTACACGAAAGATTACACGACGTCGAACACTAAATTACACCGGGGTTTAAAGTTACATGGTTAAGAGCAACCTAGGACAACGAAGCCTTACTCCAGAAGTCGGGATAGGTGAGGGCAATGGAGAAACAACAAGATAATGATTATCCAAAACATGGCGTATGACCAACAGATCCAAAAACAGGAGACTGAGAAGTAAAACATCGTGAACCCTAAGACCAAACTAACCAACGGTAGACTTGAACTTCTTCGAAAACCAGACCCCTTCTTCTCAGATTACACCATCGCCTCTATCAGACAAACCTAGTTCAACAATGATGACTGGATCTCGTACCTCTGCTTTGGATTCGAGAGGGGTGGGGATGAAGAAGAAGAGCAAGGACCAAGGGCATCTTATAGCGGCGAACGGAGATGGGGCGCAACACAATGGAAGTGGAGACGTCATGGACGGAATACACTGTCGGTTCACGCTGTGGGGATAAAGTCGGCCATGGCGCGCTCCCTGCGTAAGCGAGCGGAGGTGGGGAATAAAGGAGAGCAGAGAGGGTTCGCTCGACGAGGGAGGCGTGCGGGCGGCCATGTCCCCAAAAGGAGAAAGAAGGGAAGGTTCAGTACGGAGACGAGGGCGAGGATCAAGAGCGGACCAGAGGTTCAAAAAAGGAGCTACGCACAGTGCACGAGGACGGCGAGTGCGGAAAAGTTATTATTCGAGTAGTTTTGACTGATCGAAACGCCTAAACTGACGCAATGTCCCAATCCCAGTGTCCGGTTTGACCGCGCTACGCACGCATCGACACCTGCGGACGCTGTCGATACCGGGACCCACCTGTGTTCAGACAGTTCCTTTTTCTCTCCTTTTCCCGCACCCTGTCGGCTCTCGACTCTCGCCCTCGCCCTCGTACCGGACCCCTCCTTTTTCTTCTTTTGGTTCCTCCCTCCACTCAAGCTCGCGCAGGGAGCGCACCATGGCCGACGCTCTCCCCACCTCGTTACCCGCCAGTGTTTCTCTTCCACGCCGCCTCCACTTCCCGGTTGCTTGGGTGCGGCCGATTTAGCTACATTTACTCCACACCCATGCAACCAGCAAAGCGCACAGCAGGCCGCATGCAAACTAAAGCCGCGCACACCGCTAGTGGCCACTCACCCATGCTCCTTTTCCCGCACACTAGTGCCGTCCTCTCAGCATCACGCCGCTGTCTCTTCTGCACCGCCACCCACCGCACTTCGCACCGCTCGTGATGTAACCTCCATTGGCCCGATGCTGCCGCTGTTGTCCCCCACAAACCTAATTCTTTCTGCCCTTAATGCTGCTCAGTGCCACCGATAATGGCGCGCACCCACCCTCTAAACCCGCCATCAATCGCCTATATCCTCCTTCACAACAGGACACTCAACGCTAATCACTCGCATAAGCCCCCTATTGAAATGCCAACCTATTTCAATATTTTAAGAAAAAGCTTGAGAGAAGTGCTGCAAGCTGGAGACTATCGAAGAAAACATCAAGTAGGAGCCGGAGTACATTGTCAGAAGCAAGAAGCTGACACTTTCAAGATGTGCTTAGATGAAGATGAGCTCACCATGACCATCTTTGGTATCCTAATTCCTACTATGGTGGCATCAATCATATTGTATATCCTTGTAATGCGCCCACTACCCTACGAGAGGCCCTGAGATAGTTGTTGAAATAAGAAGAGTTGAATAAATATTCAAGTTTCGCGGATTTATTCAAATTTCGAGGGCATAGGGCCTGTCCACAACCTGGCTACATATGATTATGTTATTTCTTACATCCACCAAAGAAATAGCGGCACAATTCCTATACCAGCTATATTGTGATGCGAGGTCCTCTGCAATTGTCATTGTGGTTAAGTTTTTACGTAGCTAGCATAGTATCAGTGCTGGGTATCCATGTGAGTTCCTTGTCAGTAATAACTAAATAAAGTTCGGACATGCTGCACTTTAACATTTAAGATGGTGTTTGAAAAAGAAATGGGGATCTTATCCCTAAGGATAAGGTCTAGGCACGCTTTAACTTTTGATTTATGGATCCAGAATCTGTAGTAACTTCCCTTGTATCCCTTATTTTCTTCTTTTCTTTCTGTCTCTTAAGCCTCTGGCTGTTTTTTGGACTCTTTTGTTCCTTGCTTATTTTTAATAAATCGCCTGTAGGGCCTGGCAAGGCCCTCCAGTTTCGTCCAAAAAAACATTTTATACCTCTGCAACTAAGAGATTAATCGAAAAGCAGGATCATGTTTACACCTTTTCATCTCCCAACCACTAGCAGGCTGCATACACTTTACTGCCATAGCATCACAATTCTTCTGGTAGTTTATAAAATTTATGTTTTCAAAATGTATCAACTCCTCCATTTCTTCTTTCCAGATCCGCAGTCTAGAGTAAGGAGAAGATCATAAACGGATACAAGCTAACTTAAGCACATGAAGATAAACCACTTGAATACAGGGATAAATACAATGTGTCAGAAATTCAACCCTGGTGTGAGGAATTTTTTTTTTGAAGGTCGTGTGAGGAATATTTGTCTGGTGGATGTCATTGCCATCTTTTTTCTTAAACGAGTTTTACCTCTGCTTTTCAGAAAGCAACAAGTACATAAGTCTGCTGGGGTTACCAGCTACAGCAATGAGCAGCAACACCTATTCTATTATAGAATTCAGATTTCAGCTACATCTGACAGCATAACAGAAGTAGGCTGAAAGTTCTTGAGCCAACCCATGACTGCATCCTACATATGTCGAAAGGCTTCTTATCTCCTTAAGCAAAATCTTCCACCTCTGCATCAAGGATACATAAATGTAGAGCACGTCAGTATGGATGAAGCAGTTCAGGTATACGCTCACTGCTCACTATCACAAGCTTTGAAATGCCGAGACATCAAACAATGTGCAGCACCAGCACCGCAACTTCCAATTTAAGCAACCTAAGAAATACAGAACTAACTAACTAACTACTCAGCATCAGGAGTTCATGATCATAAGTGAAACTGACTCATTTGTGCTGTGAATACCTTCCTTAGATCTTCACTATAGAGGCGGTGCTATTAAGACAGAAGCAAGGTATGCCCAACAGGAGCAGATAACACAACAGACCTGTCAAAACCAGCTTTAAAACGAAATGTCATGTTTCCATGTGTTAACACTTTTAAGGTTGCATGCTTACAAAGACACTTCATCTACTTTGACATCCACAACAAAATAACTCCCATCGTCTTATTCTTCTACTTGTATATATATTACAACCCTCGTAATTTACATTCTGAAATCATTAGAGGACCACGTCCAGAGCTTCTCCAGTTATGCCATCAGAAGTTCTCCTTGTGGAACTCAAACTTTGTAATTGTCTTGTGGGTGAAGTCTGCTGAAAGCTGCCGAAGCTGTGGCACAAGGCGAGGCTCACCGCAGCAGGGAACTTCTAAACAGTAAGTAGATGTTAGTAGATGATGAAGTCAGTTGACGTTTCTAGTGCTTTGAAACAATAGGAAGATGACATAGAATGCTCCGACATGATATGAAGATGACAAAGCGACATACCGACACGTTGTTTCTGATGGTTCACCGCAACATGTTTGCAGACGCTTCGGCAATTGGGTCGCGCAAAGTGCGTCTTCACGCTAGTTCCAGACAAGATGTCGTCGCCCTTCTTCGCATGCTGAAGCTCTTGGAGCATGACAATGAGGGCAGACCGTGCATCCCCTTCCTCGTACACACTCGAGCAGTGGTTGTGGTGTTCAATGACTCCATCCTTCTCCTTCTCAGCCACCTCATTCATGACCCCTCGGAACCATTCAAAAGACCCCCTTCTCTGGTCACCCAGTAGAAGTAGGCCCTCTCTGTCATGAATGGCCTCTTCTTGGCCTTGCCACTGCCCTCAGGCTCGATGCCTGCAACAGATCCTCCATGCTGAATGTGGTCAAGTACATCCTTCACAATGCTAATCAATGGAGTGGCTCCAATGCCTAGTCCAATGAGCAGGAGCACATCATATTCCCGATAGTCTTGTGCCGGAGCACCGTATGGTCCATCAATTAAGAGTCTTGGGAACCTAGAGCATGTCAAAATTCAGGGTCAAATGAATCTAAGAAATGTATATTTTATTGTACTACATTTCAAAACGAATCAAACAAATTCTACCTGGCGTTGCTCTCAGTGATCCCCTTGGAAAGGTGAGCTCTGAGGTGTCCACTTTCTCCATCAGTTGGAGGACGGCATGCCTGGTACATATTTACATAATTGTCAGGTCCAACAACAAAAGCAATGGCATCAGATATCGAAGTTCACAAATAACAAATTTCACAAGTTGTGTTCATCATCCTCAAGAGTTATTGAGTCTTGTTCTAGAAGGGGCTTATTGGACCAATAAAAACTCAGAACCTACGAGACTAATTACCTCAGAGAAGACAGCCCTAAGACGTGAAGTCCAATCACCCCTTGTGCGAATGTGGACAGTAAGATAATCATCGCCTGGTGTTGATGTAATGGAAGATGGGTGCCTGCAAGAGAAGAAAATTATGAACTCCTGTCATCTGCTGATCATATAATCGAGGTACATCACTTTCCTTGATGAAGGGTGTAACTGCCTACCATTCATATGGAGAGACAGCACGGCAGTTTATGAAGATACACTGCCCACTCCGATACCTGAATCTAGGTGGCTTGGACATATAGAGAGCCAAAACATTCCCTAGATATACCGAAACCTACTGAGAGGGCACAAAGTTAGAAGTCAAAAAGGAAAACCAAAATTTTCAAAATGACTTCTCATAAATAAAATGAAAACACTACAGAGTAAGTAGGTATCTTTGTAGAATGAAAGGAAATAGACACCGAAATTCGAACTGAACAGAAAACTTGGGTGGAAGGGTGTGTAGCACACCTACTACTAACTGAGCTTTGCTTTGTTCTCATCGTAAGCAAGTTGAAAAATACATGGCAAAACCAAAGGAACCGAATTGCAGGTACCTTCTGAATCCTAACAGCACCATGGCTCCTAAATAGCCGAAGAATTCGCTCACTTACATACAAGAGCACAGGGACAGGAAGGTACATCCAGGTCTGCAATGGTAGAAAGGCTCTGGAAGTAATGATTTCCAGTAATTTGATGGACTTTTGTCTCCAAAGAAAGGCTTCATTGGTTCATAGGCAGCATCACTTGCATGGAGCAGCCGGGGGAAATCACATGTCAGGTGAGCACCTGCATGCAAAGCAACACCAATTGCAACACCTGCTGCTATTACCTGCACAATAATTCCATACATACTACATAATGTAATTTCCACACTAGTAAGCGTAACTATCAGATGGGAAGGTTAACAATCCACTCTCATTGGTCCTCTAGGATAAAAAAAGAAAACTATGTTTCAATTGGAATGGATACTCCCACAGAATGGAAAGGCGCATCCTATGTTCAATACTAACGGAGGACATATAGTCTTAACTTAAACCCTACTGTTCATTAGCAGCACATTAGCATGTGTTATACTTTTTTTTAGCAGTGTGTATATGAACTTATTTATGCAAAGCTTAGTCCCGCATTCACCAATAGAGGAAGAGACTATAGGTAGGTTCACAGCCTGAGGCTCGCCATTCAGCATAGAAGGAGAACATTCACAGAAATAACTGGCAATACCAGGTAGAGTTGGCGCCTACCAAAAAAGATCAGTTCAGTTAAAGAAAGGACACTAATTTTATGGATTGACATAAGTAAGCAAAGCAAACAATTTATGGAGATCTGAGGCAGGGTGCAGGCCATTGCGTAGAGACTATTGTGAATGTTTAAGTAAAAACAGGGCTCATATTCATACAGACGGCGGTAGATTAACAGTAAGCATATCACCAGAGGAAGTCTTGATGCCGCTGTAAATTGTAGAAGGACCCAGCGAGAAACCTAATACATGAAGCATTAGTTAAAAGTTGAAGCGTGCACTGCACAATCATGACACTAAATTAAATGTGTGTAAATTAGGAGTTGTCAGTGAAATCTAAGGATGCATAAACTTCTTATAGCCCATATTACAGTAAGCATTATGTAAAAGCTTAAAAAGTGCAGTACAAAATCCTAGATGAGATTATTCTTAAAGGAAATCTAAGCCTGCATAAACAGCGGTACCTCATGCTGCCCCTAGATCACAGCACTGTAGTTATTCTGCATTAGAAAAGGAATCCCATGATAAATAATGCCACATAAAGCAGATAACATATTTTGCAGGACATTTACGATTTGGCTTGCTGCAATCTTCTCTGCAAAAGTCAGACTGGATCCACATATGTTGCGAATGACAAATTTTTACTACAATCCCTAGGAAAGGGATGTTCTGAAAGGAAGCAAGGATAGAGCAAACATGATCCATGACGTATCAGTGCAGAATTCCACTTCTTTTGTCCTGCTCTTCAGCATGCCTGGGTGTAACCTGGAGAGATCCAAACAGGTCAGAGAGACCTTCAAGATTCACACCATGTATCAGGCAACAATATACATCAGTAGCAACGTGTTTCAAACTACATTTCCATTATCCAAACCAACCGTGAATGTGTTTATCTGATAAAAAAAATTTTGCTCTGGATGTTCTGTTTTAAAGGTATTGGTACATTAATTTCTTATAGCCCCTATTACAAAATAGGACCATATGTTGGGTAAAATCTGTAGCACATGTTGCAAAGGACATTTGTATCACCAAAAAACATGAAACTGCACACACCAAATCGGAAGCTACAGAAATCACAGGATGCGCAGTGTAGAGGATGAGAGGAAGATGAAGGGGAGGGGACCTGATGTAGGGGCGGTGCCCTCCTGCTGAGCTCGGCGTCGACGGGGGCAGCGTGCGGGCGGATCTCGGCGGGGCAGCCGCGTCCGCGGCCACCAGCGAGGCTCCCACACCGCCCTGTGTGTTGAGGCCGCCGCGGTTTTGGGCCTCCCGGTGCGTCATGATGCAAATTAAAGAAAATAGAAGCGAGCAAACAAGAACAAAGGAGACGAGGAGACTTACCAGGATGGATGGATCTGACAATGGAGGCACCGGATCGGGCATGGAGGCACCAGATCCGGCTGTGGAGTCACCAGAGCAGCCACCAGTGAGCAGCCCATGGTGCAGTCGTACAGGCATAGAAGAGAGGGGGACCCGCCTGGGCACACGTCCAACCATGGGGCCCACCCCACCGACGCACCACCGTGCCGGGCAGAGCACTCACCCAGCACCGCCGAGCCGCCTCCGCGTGGGAGCCCACCATGGCTGAGGCCATGATGCCAGGATGCTGCGCCACCGCGCTGCGCCCTCAGCCCGCACCACTGCGCCACCACGCCCTAGGTGAGGCCGCACGCCGGGGCCGCTGCCGTATGCCCGCACCGATGCGGCCGCAGATCTGGCGAGAGGGAGAGGGAGAGGAAGAGAGAGAGGCGCTCACGAGGGGGGGGAACCGGCGATGGTGCTCCTAGGCGCGGTGGCTGTCGCTCTAGGAGGGCAGCGCCGAGGGGCGGCAGTCCAGCGCGGACCGGGGCGGGCACGGCGGCCATATGCCATGGAACAGCGCGGTGGAGCGCAGCATGGCTCGGGAGGAGCCGCGGGTGCGAGGAGGAGCGAGGTGAGGCGGAGTAGCTCGGCGTCGTGGTTTGCTCTGGTGGTATGGGGCTCTGAGCTGCTCCAGCGGGATGAAGAAGGAAAGGAGTGGGAGGTGGGGTCCATGCCGTGCACGACATGACTGAAGGACGAGGCACCACGGGGTTCTGCTAGGCACTGGGAAGAGGAGTAGCTGGGTCCGAGCGGCATCGGCTAGCGGCGATTGAATGATGGCGAGGTTTGGTGATGGGACCCGGGCTGCAACGTGGAAAGGACGAAACAAAGACGATGGCTGCATGTGTAAGTGCATGGTCGGTGAATCGTACTCGTCTGCGTGGCCACCACCGTGCCTAATTAGCCACCGACCACGCATGTCGAGAATTCACCGTCCACTGCTTTATTGAATGCGTCCATGCATGGAGGAAGGCCAGTTGTGACTCGCCTCATCTGAGCCGTGGAATCTCGATCTAACGCACCAAATAAAAAGAGCGTACGTGGACACCCTAGAAGGCCGCCGATTCGGCGTGCCTTTGCCAAGTGATGCATGCATGCAAAGCGAGTACGGTCCACCAGCATGCATGTACGTGTTAGGCACTGGCCATGCATGTCGACATGCAGACCATCAAACACACCGTACTTTATTTAATGCGGCCACCTGCTTCACCTGGCCGGTTGTGACGCGTTTCATGTGAGCCGTGGAATTTTGATCTAACACGCCAAATAAAAAGAACTGACGTAGACATCCTAGAAGGCCGCCGATTCGGCGTGCCTTCATATCTTTAATGTGGGGAACCGAAATGGATTGTAGACAAAAGTGATCGTGAGGTGCAGTGGTAGAGGAGTTTGCGCGCGAGGGAGAAGTTGCGGGTTCGAAACCCGTCCGACGCAAAGTGCGCAAAAATCGTGAAAAAATGCTACAACGATAAAGTGGGTGGTGTGGCTACCGGTGGGGACCTCCTTGGATTAAAAAAATGCTATTTCCCCCCTTTTTCGTGATTTCTGGAAATTGATTTGTAGGGGCGGCTCAATATACAGCCGCCCCTATAAATCGATTTGTAGGGACGGTCTAGGAACCGCCCCTATAAATAAATGATTTGTAGAGGCGCTTGGGTAGAGATGGCTGGGCAAACCGCCCCTACAGAGCCTCTAGAGCCGCCCCTACAAATCATATATTACCTAGTGTCTATTGAGGAAACTTCTTTCGTCATAAAAGCAAGCTACAAGCTATATTTCACTCTGACACTCTCTGAAGAGAACTAATTGTTTCACTAATGTTTTTTTTTGTTTTGTAGAACGAAGTAGTCCGTTATCATCTCACTCACCTCATTTCTCACAAGCTAATATAATTAGTATTGGTATAAGAAATGAAGTCATTCCATTAATCTCGAGGAATTGGCTCATGATGCACACTCTATCTAATATATGGGTCACTGATTCTCCAAACCAAATACTCCATTAATATTTTACTAAACTAATTGGAACTACACCGTTTAGAGCCTCCACATAAATATTCTTCACGCATTATTACACTCGAAAAAATAGAGAATATAAGAAATTCTCACCAAAATTCAGAAACATTCTGCTATCAGTTTGGTAGATCCAAAATTATCGTTGACATGAAAAGCCATCAAATATAATCTTCTTATAGAAAAATACCCACATGGTTTTGTCATTATAGAAAAGAGCTAAAATAACCTCTAAAATTGTATTTAAATCACCAACATTTGGGTCAATGTGAAATTTTTGGGCATTTGAATATAACTGTTTTGCACCTTGTTTTGTTCCTAAAAGATGTATGTTCCCTCCTACACTACTGGAAACTAAAAATTTTCTGTTGGTTTTGCCTTCACTGATATGATACATATACTCTAGTTTGTGGCCTTGCAAGAGCACAACCTCCTTTGTTGGTTTCTTGTCCTCTAAAGCGCTTTATATCGTGATCGCGACACGAGATTGTCTCAAACAACCTATCATCCAATACCAGAACACATCTAGGGTCTTGCCTCCTTCCACCGATGTGCATCTATTGTAGCTCCGAACGCTTGTGTGCACCGGTGATCGGGAGAGCAGGTCTCGAAAACCACCGTTCTTGCGATCCTGCACCGGGATGATGTCTCTACCACTAATGGCTTTGAATTCCACCATCAGCCACTATGTCTCCATCTGCAAACTAGAGGTAAGCATGTTAGATTGATCTCTAATCCCAAATTGGGCCCAACGGCCCAGTTGGGCCTTTGATCCACGCCTTGATCGGGGGCGCCCAGCCCACTATGGCTGGAGGGCCCCTATCACACTGCGCTATATATAGAGGTGGGGGTTGGAGGCTTTGAGTACGAGGTTTACTATGAGTCGAGCTCCCCACCGAAACCTAAACCCTAATCCCGATCAGAGAGGGACGCAGCCAGTGACGGGAAGCCACCAGCCGCACCGCCCCGCTCCACCGACATCGACGACTTCATTGACCTCTTCCCCGATCGTCGCTGCCCATGCGTAGACTTCACCGACGAACGAGATGGCGGCTTCTGGATCATCTCCCTCTGCGGTGTCAGGTTCGACACGTTCTTCTTCTATTCCTCTCTGTCTCTCTACTCTCGATATCGCATTCATAGTAAAGAGAACCCGCTATACCTAACCCTAGATGATCTTTTCGATCTCAACAATGGTACCAGAGCCAGGTCTTCTAGCTAGGGCTTTTAGATCTAGATCGGGTGAACGAAAACACAGTGAAATCGAATCCCTAACCCTAGTTTTGATCCCAAATTTCTAACCCTAACTGGGTAAAAGAAAATGAAAAGAGACAGGGGGGCATCACTCAACTGTCGGTCACCACTGCCACTGCGCGGGGAAAGGTGCCGCACCGCCGTCTTCGCCGGCACGCGGCAAGAAAAGAACAGAGCCGCCGCTCGTCTGCTCGTCACTATGACGCGCGCGCGGGCTCAGGGCGTTGACACGGGGCTGCTCGACGGCGGCGTGCTCTCCCTCCGGGGAGTGCGGGCACCGACGAGAGGGCCTGCGGCGGTGCCGCCACCTCCTCCTCTGTTCGGCCATGGAGCCAGCCGCTGCTTCTCTGTGTTTTGGTGCAAGAGAGATAGGAGGAGGGGAAGAGAGAGAGGAGGGAGGAGACCCGACGTAGGGGTGAGCTTCGGCTCACCGGAACGGCAGCGTCCTCCTCACCGGTGCCGATGGCCGCCTTGGCTGCCTTCGTGTAGCATGCGGCGCGGCAGAGAAAGCAAGAGAAAGGGAAATGGGGTTAGGGTTTTGGGGAGGCCGTCGTCGTCGTGGTGTTCGCGCGAGATGGACGGACGACCGTCGGATTGAGTTGGACAGCTCAGATTGACGTGGGGTGCGGCGCGGTGCCGAGATGGGCTGCTTTCTCGGCCTAGGCCCAGGTTGCGGCCTAGGCGTGGGGAGCGAGCCGCACGCTGACTCGGCCATGAGCCGTTGCTGGACCACGCGCTGAGCTGGGCCGCGCTGCGCAAATGGGCCGCGCGCACTGCAACGAACTTGCTGCGCGCTGCTGCTGTGCTGCTGGGCCGGGCACTGCGCTGTACTGCTGGGCCGCGCGCTGGTGCAGCCAGCTGGGACGCGGGCCGCAGTCCACCGGCCGAGCCAAAATGAATAGAAGAGTAATTTTTGGTTTATTATTTTTCAGAAGTGAATTTGATAAATTTTGTTTTAATTCACTGTTAAATTTTGAACCATCAGGATAAATTTTTAGAGAATAGAAATTACAGAGAAGTGCTTCTGAAAAATAGATATTTTTTTTTATATTTTCCGCTGCTAAAGAAATTATTTATTCTCCAGTTATTTTGAACCAACTTGATATTTAATTGGAGAAAAAGAGATTTTGACATGATTATGATGTTGTTATTTTCTGACCAACGTTGTTAATAACAATATCGTAATTTTAATGATTTTATGCATTATTTTTATTTCTGCCCAACGGTGATGTAGATTTAATGTATAAACAGTTGTACGTTTTAATTTTGACCAACGTTGGAATCAAGGCATGCAATTGTTGTTATTATTTATGTTCTCACTCTATATGAATTGTGCTTTTAGGCGGATACAACTTGATGGGTTGTATCAAAGAGATCCCCACTCTCAAAGGTGACAACTACATGGAGTGAAAAAAAAGATTGACCTGGCCTTCATCTTAGCTGAGGTGGACTAGGTAGTCACCTCATCGTGTCCCATTGAGCCTGTGGCACTAATAAGGGAGACAAACGAGGCTGATGCCGCTTGGGCAACTAGAGAGAGGGATTTTGAATCCCAAAAGATGTCATATGACCTTGACCATATGAAGTGGGTCACTGCCAACAAGAAATATTTGGCTGTGATAAAGAACATGATTGAGCCTGCAATTGTGGGTTCAATCCCAGAGTATGACACGGTCACTGAGTACCTCGATAGAATAAAGAGGCAGTTTATTGGCTCTTCAAAAACATATGCTACACAGCTGATAAAGCAGCCAGTGACAGAGAGGTACTTTGGAAATGGTGGCATAAGAGAGCACATACTAAGGATGAGCAATTTGGCATCCAAGCTAAAATCAATAGATCTGGCTCTCAAGGAAGAGTTTCTTATCCATCTGATTTTTGCTTCCTTGCTAAATGAATTTGACACTTTTGTTGTCAACTACAACATACAGCCCAAGAAGTAGGACTTAGAGAGGCTCATGGCTATGTGTGTGCAAGAGGAGAGAATGAAAGCTGCCAATGATGGCACGATCAATTATGTGAAAGACAACAAGAAAAAGAATAATAATGCTAACTCCTCCTCAAAGTCAAAAGGAAAGGGTCCCATGCTGCATCAGCCTCAGCAGAATAAGTTTATAGTAGAGAAAAACTAGTGTCTCTATTGCAAGAAGATAGGATATTATAAGAAAGATTGTCCCAATTACATAAAGATGATCATGGCAAAGAAAGGTGAGAACATTATTACGTTCATAAATGAATCCCTGTATGTACAGTATTCAAAATCTACTTGGTGGATTGACTCAGGTGCAACTGTTCATGTTGCTAATTCTTTACAGGGATTCCGTTCGATGAGGACTACGCAAAGAAGAGAAAAACACATTAAAGTTACAAATAGAGTCAGAGCAGATGTTGAAGTCGTTGGTGATCTTTCTATAGAGCTTGTTGATGGCTTCACACTTTTACTTAGAGATGTACTTTATGTTCTCTCTTTATAGAGAAACTTGATTAGTGTTTCATGCTTGGACAATGATGGATATGATTGCCATTTTGGAAATGGCAAATGTAAGATAACATTTAATAATGCATGTGTTGGTCTTGCTATCTTACAAAATAAGCATTATTTGTTATCACTATGTGATAATATGAATGTTGTATGCGATGATGGGAACGTTGTGTGCGATAATGAGAATGTATCCTCGTCTGCGGATGTAAACAAAAAATGAAAGAGAGCTCACGATGCGTCGTCGAAATTATGGCACTGTCGTTTAGGCCATAATTCGAGGGGGAGAATAGAAAGACTAGTTAAGAATAATATTCTTCCTTCATTAGAGTTCTCAGATTTAGAACAATGCAAAGAATGCATAAAAGGAAAGTATATAAAGAAAATTAAGAAAGATGCCAAATGAAGCGTATGAATTTTACAGATTATTCACACAAACATCTATGGTTCGTTTCCTATAAAGAGTGATTCATTCATAACATTCACAAATAATTACTCCCGTTATCGCTATATTTATCCAATCAAAGAAAGAACAGAAACATTGGATAAATTTAAGATATTTAAGGCAGAAGTTGAAAACCAGCATAATTTAAATATTAAGATAGTCAAGTCTGACCGTGGGGGGGAGTACTACGGTCGGCATACCCCATATGGCCAAGTTCCTGGACCCTTTGCAAGGTTCTCACAGGAGAATGGCATAGTAGCCCAGTATTCTACACCAGACGAACATCAGCAGAATGGAGTAGCTGAAAGACATAATCATACCCTGATGGATATGGTGCGTAGTATGATAAGTTACTCCACCTTACCATTGAGCCTGTGGATGGAGGCGTTAAAAATCACCATTCATATTCTCAATAGAGTACCAAGTAAGTCGGTGCCCAAAACACCGTATGAGTTGTGAACAGGAAGAGTACCCTCACTAAACCACTTACGTGTGTGGGGGAGTCCTGCTGAGGCTAAAGTATTTAACCCAAACATTAGGAAACTAGATCCCAAAACAGTAAGTTGCCATTTCATTGGCTACCCAGAAAAGTCAAAAGATTTTCGTTTCTACTGTCCAGATAGACATACAAAGTTTGTGGAAATGAGACACGCTATCTTCCTAGAGGATGAAATAATGAGGGGGAGCATGGTAGCTCAAGAAATTGACCTTGAAGAGAACCGGGTGTATGCGCCCACTCCGATGATTCATGAGCCATTTTTCTCACTACATGCTATCGCTGCACCGACAGTGCAAGATATTGTGGTGCCAGCACCTGTTGTTATTCCGTCTGTGGCAACAATGAATGATGATGAGGAACTTGTTCTTCAGGATCCTGTAGAACCTATTGCCACACATGAGGGGGAGCAACAACAGCCTCAAACAGAAGATGTGCCAAATGTGGAGGCCCCTAGAAGGTCTCAAAGAGTTCAAAAATCAGCTATTCCTGTTGACGATGAAGTATACAACACTGAAGAATTTCAAATGGAGGATGATCCCACCTCATTTCAAGAAGCCATCAAAAGTGATTATTCATCAAAGTGGCTTGAGGCCATGGAAGATGAAATGAAATCTATGAATGCCAATAAAGTTTGGGACTTAGAAATAATTCCTAAAGGAGCCAAAACAGTAAGCTATAAATAGGTCTACAAAACAAAACTTGACTCTCAAGGGAATATAGAGAGATATAAAGCATGACTTGTGGCAAAAGGCTTTACGCAAAGAGAATGGATTGATTACAATGAGACCTTTTCTCTAGTCTCATTCAAGGATTCCTTCAGAATCATAATGGCATTAGTGGTACATTACGATTTAGAATTACATCAGATGGATGTAAAGATGGCATTTCTCAATGGGGACTTGGAGGAAAATGTGTACATGGCACAACCGAAAGGTTTTGTCATGGAAGGAAAAGAACGAATGTGATGCTGCCTAAAGAAATCCATTTATGGATTAAAACAAGCTTCAAGACAGTGGTATTTGAAGTTTGATAAGACAATAAGGAATTTTGGGTTTAAAGAGAATGCAGAGGACAATTGTATCTATTCAAAGTTTAAGAATGGGAAGTTTGTCTTCCTTGTCCTGTATGTGGATGATATCTTACTTGCTAGTAGTGATGTCAGTCTACTACTGCAAACAAAGAAGTTTTTGTCCTCAAAATTTAATATGAAAGATCTTGGTGAAGCTTCGTTCGTTCTAGGGATCGAGATTCATCGAGATAGAAGTAAAGGGGTATTAGGACTGTCACAAAAGGCATACATAGAAAAGATCTTAAACAAATTTAATATGCACAAATGTAGTCCATCACCTACTCCTATAGTCAAGGGTGATAGATATGGGGATTTTCAATGCCCTAGGAATCAGTATGAGATCGATCAAATGAAAATGGTTCCATATGCTTCAGCTATCGAAAGCTTGCAATATGCTCAAGTATGTACACGCCTTGACTTGGCATTTGTTACTGGGTTACTTGGCAGATTCCAGAGCAATCCTAGAACAGAACACTGGAAATTAGTAAAGAAAGTCTTGCGTTATTTGCAAGGCACAAAAAGCCTCATGATGACGTATAGAAGATCAGATTCACTCCATATAGTGGGATATTTAGATTCTGATTATGCGGGAGATGATAGAAAATCCATGTCTGGATATGTATTCACTCTCGCAGGGGAGCTATTTCATAAAAAAGCTCAAAGCAAACCGTCACTACATCATCCACAATGTATGCCGAGTTTGTAGCGTGTTATGAGACAACAGGGCAGGTGAACTGACTTAAGAAGTTCATACCCGGTTTGAAGGTGGTTGATGACATCTATATACCACTTAAGTTATACTACAATAATAATCCGGCAGTACAGTATGCTCACAACAATAAGTCAAGTGGTGCTGCCAAACACATTGACATAAAGTATTATGTTGTAAAAGATAAAGTCCGGGATCATATCATAAGTCTTGACCATATAAGTACCAAAAAGATGCTCGCGGATCCACTTACAAAAGGTTTACCACCCAACGTGTACAGAGAACATGTAGCCGGCATGGGTTTAAGGGAAAGCCTATAATTCCTGGATAAAAGAAGGCCCAAAGTTAAGTATCTATTTCAGAACAGAGTGGTGTGTTGTAGTTGTTAAATCTATCGGCAATTGATCGTGACGATGAAACATGCTCTATGCGCTAATCTGTAATGGAATGAACAAAAGTAAATAATATGAAATTGAAAGATGATAGGAGATCAAGGGGGAGATTGTTAGATTGATCTATAATCCCAAACTGGGCCCAACGGCCCAGTTGGGCCTTTGATCCACGCCCTGATCGGGGGCGTCCAGTCCACTATGGCTGGAGGGTCACTGTCACACTGCGCTATATATAGAGATGGGGGCTGGCGGCTCTAAGTACGAGGTTTACCGTGAGCCGAGCTCCCCACCGAAACCTAAACCCTAATCCCGACCAGAGAGGGGCGCAGCCAGTGATGGGAAGCCACCAGCCGCACCGCTCCGCTCCACCGACGTCGATGACTTCATTGACCTCTTCCCCGAATGTCGCTGCCCATGCGCAGACTTCACCGACAAACGAGATGGCGGCTTCTGGATCATCTCCCTCTGTGGTGTCAGGTTCGACGCGTTCTTCTTCTATTCCTCTCTGTCTCTTTATTCTCGATATCGCATTCACAGTAAAGAGAACCCGCTAGACCTAACCCTAAATGATCTTTTCGATCTCAACAAAGCAAACGCCGTGATCCGATCTATTGTTTCAACATATCCTCTGATTCAGTTATGTTGCTGCTCGCTGTGATACTATATATTATGATGTTTGATTCAACTAGTATATTAGGGTTATACATTCTAGTATCTGACATCGTCGTGCTTTATATTCTGGAATTAATCATGTCAACAATCTGTACACCAATTTTGAAGATCTACTTTTGGAAGACAACAGCTAGCTAGCGTAGCACAGCAGGGATAGACGATATACTGGCGCTTATTAGAGAGACTCAGACTGAGTCACTGAGACTGAGAGATACAATCGTCGGCGTGCTAATGCAGCTGAGAGCTGAGTGATAAGACAGAAAGCCCCTGTTTGAAGACAGACTGCATCTCGATCTCCAGACTGTTCATTTGGCTGAGGTTCATCGTAAACGATCGTAAATTTTCAACTAAAATAATATTTTTCTCTCACATAAATTAACCAATAAAACTTCTTCACAAACCGGCCACAAAACAAATGAGCCAACCGATTCACAAACCAGCCACAAAACAAACGAGCCAACCGATCAGACCACTAATTTGCTTTGTTTGACAGCACGTGCACGTAGCACATGCGGTGCGGACATACATGCATGGTCTGGTTGTGGTTGGGTCACATCACATCGTTTCACACGTCGCCTGCTGGGAATTGTGTGGCTGGCTGCTGGCATATGCTGATCGACTTGTGTGTGAGGCCCTGTTTAGTTTTCAAAAAATTTTACGCAGTATCCGTCACATCAAATCTTGCGGCATATGCATGGAGTACTAAATGTAGACGGAAAAAAAACTAATTGCACAGTTAGATGAGAAATTGCGAGACGAAACTTTCGAACCTAATTAGTCCATAATTAGACACTAATTGCCAAATACAAACAAACGGGCTACAGTACCCAAAACCAAAAATTTTTGGCTTCTAAACGCGGCCTGAATCTGTTTCTTTTGAGGGGAAAGCATATGTACTGTAGGCATACGACAGCATGGAACTACGGGCCGGGTGTCCCACCCTGCACACAGTAACTTTACCTTTGTTTCTTTTTCTTTATAAATAAAGGTTTGTTTGGCACAGCTCACAAAAGCTTCATGATCCGTTTTTTTAACCAAACACTTATTTTCAAAACAGCTTTATGGGTGAAGTTATTTTTCTCCTCTCACAAAGATATAAGTTGGGACGAAGATGAAAAAAAGTAGCTTATCCTAGCTTCATCTCTCATATTATAGTCATTCTATTCATTTTTTCATCATGTGAAGCTATTTTGACAAACACTTATTCCAAAACAACTCAACTTCAACATAAAAGTTGCTCATGAAGCTATTTTGCAAAAAAAAAAGCTTATATGATGAAGCTGAATTGTGCCAAACAGAACCTAAGATTGCTAGTCATATATCCCAAGTATTGCCAGACGAACATGAGTAAGGGCCTGTATTGATGGCCGACTTTGGCTGAAAATTAACTAGCTAAAGTTTTTGATTGGTTAAACTTTTTAGATTGCTAGCTGAGTTTAGTTAACTCGTACGTGGACCAGTTGTTAGTTGAGATCTTGTCTAAAAATTAGTCCATCAATTTGCTGTCCTCTTTAGATGAGCTAGGTTGAGCTAATTTTTAGTTGCTAGCCATAAGTGATCCATATAGGCTCTAATATGTATCTCTGGGTTGGAGATGATGTAGATATATGGGTTCCTATGCATATATAGGAGCATGCATTAGCTGGGCATTCTCATCTTGAGTGCATTTGGGTATTTACTATCATATTAACTAGAAGATACTTTACATGTTGCTGCAGAGATTGCGAAAAATTAAAAATGAAATTAAGTAGAGATGACATGGGTAGCTTGCATTAAGAGGTTAAAAGTTAGTGCATTACATGTCTATTAGTGAAAGATGATGTGGATAGTTAGTGGAACATGATGTGGATGTTTTGCATGCTGAGATAGAACTTGAGATGACGTGGATAGCTTGCATTAAGAGGTTGAAAGTTAGTGGCATGAAATTGATATTAGTGGAAGATGATGTGGATGTCTTGCATATTGAGATAGAACTTGAGATGACGTGGATAGCTTGCATTAAGAGGTTGGAAGTTAGTGGCATGACATGTCTATTAGTGGAAGATGATGTGGTTGTCTTACGTGTTTAGATAGAACTTGAGATGATGTGGATAGCTTGCATTAAGAGGGTTGAAAGTTAGTGACATGATATGGCTATTAGTGAAATATGATGAGGAGATGCCTCGTTTGTTGAGATAGAACTTGAGATTATATATGTAGAATCCAGAACTTATATGAGTGAACTAAAGAATCCAGAGCTTTTGAAATTATAGAATCCAAAACTTATAGAGGGGAACGTGCAAAAGAAGTAACAAGATCCAACGGCATTTTCACAGTATAAAATAAACTGGAATATGGAGATGGACCAGCATGCATTATCACATGTTATGTTTATACACACGCGCACACACACACTAGTATATATCACACTACATATACGTGTGTGACTGGTCTGCATAGTGCGAAGTGCGTCGATAGGGCCGGGCAATGCATTCACTTCAGACTGCTGTATAGATTAGAGAGCGACATCAGTTAGAGAGATGAGTTCCACCACGTCTAGTGCTCTCGTGCTAGCAGCAGCAGTACTCCTAGCACTGACCTTAGCCCAGCATGGCTCCCTCGCCGCAACCGTCAGACCCAGGGTCATCGTCGTCGGCGCCGGCATGTCCGGTAAACATATATATGTCATACATATCAAACAACACGTCTGCCCTGATGACGATGATGAGGTATTTTGTTATATATGTGGATACTTTTTCAGGGATCTCGGCGGCGAAGAGGCTGTCGGACGCCGGGATAACCGACCTGCTGATCCTGGAAGCGACGGACCACATCGGCGGCCGGATGCACAAGAAGAACTTCGCCGGCATCAAGTCGCCGTTAGCGCCAACTGGGTGGAGGGCGTGAATGGTGGCAAGATGAACCCCATCTGGCCCATCGTCAACTCCACGCTCAAGCTCCGGAACTTCCGCTCCGACTTTCACCCTCTTCGCTTAATCGTTTCTGTGGCTTATAAGCTGGCTGATGCTGTTTGTCGTGAGAGAAAAATACTATGTCATGGCTGATAAGCATGGCTGATACAATCAAGTGATGGATAGGGTGTTTGATTACCTCGCCCAGAACGTCTATAAGGAGGAGTACGTCGACTATAGAGAGCTGATGAGCTCTGCTAGCTACTCCGTGTAAGTATCGTTGGTGTGTGTACCTCTCTGTGTGTAACCCGTAGATCTAGGGAAGACCTCATCCTTGTCTTCTCCGTAAATGAACCACAGCGGGTAGACGCCGGTGCTGCGATAGCTCCGGCTCGGTGGAGTCCGTAGTGGTACTGCAGTGGTCCGGTGGTGACCTGCAGGGGGCGACGATGTCGTCGGTGGGCACATCCCGTCGCTGGCAGCACCTCTTTAGGATCGGATTAGGGTTTTCTATGGATGGGATGGCGGCTCCAGTGAACCTCGTAGCTCAAGCCCTGATCCCACCTTACCTTTTATATGTGCTATGCGACAGGGCCCACCAACCGTATTAGGGTTGGGCTCCCCCGATCAGGGAGCAGAGACAAGGGCCCAATAGGCCGTTGGGCTTATTGGTGAAGATCAACTAACATTCTCCCCCTTGATCTCATTCCATCTTTCACTTTCATATCGTTTACTTTTGTTCATTCCATTACAGATTAGCGCATAGAGCATGTCTCATCATCACGGTCCATTGCCGATAGATTTAACAGCTACAACACACTACTCTGTTCTGAAAAAGATACTTATCTTTGGGCCTTCTTTTGTCCAGGAATTTTAGTCTTTCCCTTAAACCCATGCTAGCTACATATTCTCTGAACACCATGTTCTCTGAACATGTTGGGTGGTAAGCCTTTGTAAGCGGATCCGCGAGCATCTTTTCTGTACTTATATGCTCAAGACTTATGACTTGATCCCAGACTTTATCTTTCACAACATAATACTCTATGTCAATGTGTTTGGCAGCACCACTTGACTTATGTTGTGAGCATATTGTACTGCCGAATTATCATCGCAGTATAACTTAAGTGGTCTATAGATGTCGTCAACCACCTTCAAACCGGGTATGAACTTCTTTAGTCAGTTCACCTGCCCGTTGCCTCATAACACGCTACAAACTGTCATACATTGTGGACGATGTAGTGACGGTTTGCTTTGAGCTTTTCTATGAAATAGCTCCCCTTTGCGAGAGTGAATACATATCCCGACGTGGATTTTCTATCATCTCTCGTATAATCAGAATCTGAATATCCCACTATATGGAGTCAATCAGGTCTTCTATACGTCATCATGAGGCCTTTCGTTCCTTGCAAATAATGCAAGACTTTCTTTACTAATTTCATTGTTCTGTTCCAGAATTGCTCTAGAATCTGCCAAGTAACCCGGTAACAAATGCCAAGTCAGGGCGTGTATATACTTGAGCATATTGTAAGCTTCCGACAGCTGAAGCATATGGAACCACTTTCATTTGATTGAGCTCATATTGGTTCCTGGGGCATTGAAAATCCCCATATCTGTCGCCCTTGACTATAGGAGTAGGTGAGGGACTACATTTGTGCATATTGTATTTCTTTAAGATTCTTTCTATGTATGCCTTTTGTGACAGTCCTAATACCCCTTTTCTTCTATCTCGGGGAATCTCGATCCCTAGAACGAACAAGACTTCACCAAGATCTTTCATATCAAGTTTTGAGGACAAAACTTCTTTGTCTCCTGTAGTAGACTGACATCACTACTAACAAGTAAGATATCATCCACATACAGGACAAGGAAGATAAACTTCTTATTCTTAAACTTTGCATAGACACAATTGTCCTCTACATTCTCTTTAAAAAACCCAAAGTGTCTTATTGTCTGATCAAACTTCAAGTACCACTGTCTTGAAGCTTGTTTTAATCCATAAATGGATTTCTTTAGGCGGCATCCCATTCGTTCTTTTTCTTCCATGACTAAACCTTTCGGTTGTACCATGTAAACATTTTCTTCTAAGTCTCTGTTGAGAAATGCCGTCTTTACATCCATATGATGTAATTCTAAATCATAATGTGCCACTAATGTCATTATGATTCTGAGGGAAACTTTACATGAGACTAGAGAAAAGGTCTCATTGTAATCAATTCCTTCTCTTTGCATAAAGCCTTTTGCCACAAGTCACGCTTTATATCTCTCTATATTCCCTTGAGAGTCAAGCTTTGTTTTGTAGACCCATTTACAGCCTACTGTTTTGGCTCTTTTAGGAATTATTTCCATGTCCCAAACTCTATTGGCATTCATTGATTTCATTTCATCTTCCATGGCCTCAAGCCACTTTGATGAATGATCACTTCTCATGGTTTCTTCAAAAGAGGTGGAATCAACCTCCATTTGAAATTCCTTAGTGTTGTACACTTCATAATCAGCAGAAATAGCTGATTTACTAACTCTTTGAGATCTTCTAGGGGCCTCCACATTTGGCACATCTTCTGTTTGAGGTTGTTGTTGCTCCCCCTCATGTGTGGCAATAGGTTCTATAGGATCCTAAAGAACAGGTTCCTCATCGTCATTCATTGTTGCCACAGGTGGGATAACAACAGGTGCTGACACCATAGTCTCTTGCACTGTCGGTGTAGCGACAGCATGTAGTGAGAAAATTGGCTCATGAATCATTGGAGTGGGCGCATACACCCGCTTCACTTCAAGGTCAATTTCTCGAGCTACCATGCTCCCCCTCATCTTTTCATCCTCTAGGAAAATAGCGTGTCTCGTTTCCACAAACTTTGTGTGTCTCTCTGGATAGTAGAGACGAAAACCTTTTGACTTTTCTATGTAGCCAAACAAATGGCAACTTACTGTTTTGGAATATAACTTCCCAATATTTGGGTTAAATACTTTAGCCTCAGCAGGGCTCCCCCACACACACGCAAGTGGTTTAGTGAGGGTACTCTTTCTGTCCACAACTCATACGGCGTTTTGGGCACCGACTTACTTGGTACTCTTTTGAGAATATGAATGGGGTTTTTAACGCCTCCATCCATAGGCTCAACTGTAAGGTGGAGTAACTTATCATATTGCCCACCATATCCATTAGGGTACAATTGATTTTTTAGCTACTCTATTCTGCTGAGGTTTGCCCGGTATAGAATACTGGACTACTTTGTCATTCTCCTGTAAGAACCTTACATAAGGTCTAGGAAGTTTGGCCATATGGGGTATGCCGACCGTAGTACTCCCCCACGGTCAGACCTGACTATCTTTATCTTTAAATTGCGTTGGATTTCAACTTTTGCCTTAAATATCTACATTTATCCAATGCTTCTGTTCTTTCTTTGATTGGATAAATATAGACATAACGGGAGTAATCATCTGTGAATGTTATGGATGAATCATTACCATCCACACTCTTTACAGGAAACTGACCACAGATGTCTGTGTGAATAATCTATAAAATTCATGCGCTTTGTTTGTCATCTTTCTTAATCTTCTTTACATACTTTTCTTTTATGCATTCTCTGCATTATTCTAAATCTGAGAGCTCTAATGGAGGAAGAATATCTTCTTAACTTATCTTTCTATTCTCCCCCTCGAAATATGACCTAAACGACAATGCCATAATTTCGACAACGCATCGTGAGCTCTCTTATGCCACCACTTTCAGATTAACAATCTGTCACCAGCTGCTTCATCAGCTGAGTGCATATATCTTTAAAAAGCCAGTGAACTGCCTCTTTATATGTCTTTGAAGAGCTAGTGAACTGACTCTTTATTCTATCGAGGTACTCGTTGACCATGTTATATTCTAGGATTGAGCCCACAATTGCAGGTTCAATCATGTTCTTTATCACAGCCAAACATTTCTTGTTGGCAGTGACCCACTTCCTATGCACAAAAGTCATAGGACTATCTTTTGGGATTCAAAATCCCTCTCTTTAGTTGCCTAAGTGGCATCATTCTCTTTTGTCTCGCTCATCGGTGTCACAAACTCAGTGGAACACGGTGAGGCAACTACCCAGTCCATCTTAGACAAGATGAAAACCAGGTCAAAACTTTTCTTAACATAAAATAACACCATTTGCGTGCCTTGATTCCAACGTTGGTCAAAATCAAAACATACAATTATTCTTATACACTAATTCTACATCACCGTTGGGCAGAAATATAATAAATGCATAAATCTTTAACTTTCACAATTGTTCTTACACACTAATTCTATATCACCATTGGGCAGAAGTAGAATTAATACATAAATCATTAAAATTTACAACTCTTCTTATACACTAATTCTACATCACCATTGGGCAGAAGTAGAATTAATACATAAATCATTAAAATTACGATATTGTTATTAACAACATTGGTCAGAAAATAACATCATAATCATGTCAAATCTCTTTTTCTCCAATTAAATACCACATTGGTTCAAAAATAACTGAAGAATCAATATTTTCTTTAGCAGCAGAAAAAATCTCTTTTTCTCCAATTAAATACCACATTGGTTCAAAATAACTGGAGAATCAACAACTTTTTCTTTGGTTGTGGAAAAACTCTCTTTTTCTTGAATTTTACCCATAGGGAAAAATTACTTTTTCTATTTTCTTTTGAGCCATTTTCTATTTTCTAGGGAATAAAACTTTTACTGGAAAAAGAAAAAACAAAATTGACTCAAAAGGCGTACTATTCTTCAGCCCAGCCAGTGAAAACGGCCCGGCCCACTTCCTTTTACCGCGCGCTGCCCGCACCCAGGCCGCAACCTTGGCCTGGGCCGGCGAACCCGCTCGACCGCGCACCCCGCCTGGGCCGAAACTGGCCCGCTCTATCTCAGCCATTCATCCAGCATCGGATGGCGACCCATGCGTTTCGCTCGGTATAAAAACCGACGCCGCGGCCGGTGCCTGAAAAACCCTAGCTCATTTGCTCCTTTGCTCTCTCTCTCTTCGCTCTCTCTATCGCCGCTCTCCTTCTTCTTTCTCTCTCAGCCGCAGCGAGGTACCGAGCGACGCAACGAGCGAGAGTGAGCGAAGGCGGTGGAGCAAGGCGGCCATGGCGCCGTCGCCGGCCCCCTCGCCGGTGCGCGTGCTCCACAACGGGTGAGCACACCGTCGTCGAGTGGCCTAGCCACGGCGCCCCCTTGGCCGAGCCCGGTGAAACGCTACCCCCGGCTCGGCCCATCTTCTCCTGCGTCGGCGAAGGGCCATCCCGACGCACGACGAGGTAGGTCCGTCCCCTTTTCTCCCCTTTCTTCTCCGATTTGGATCTCGTTTCTCTTATCCGAACCGGTGATGGGGATTAGGGTTTGGACTGTTCTTCTTCTTTCTTTGGTTTTTGTTTCTTTTCTTCTCTGGTTCTCTTTTGGTGCTCGGATTGAACCGATTTTAATCTTCTTTCTTTTCTTTTCGGAGTTCATCCGAATAGGGATCTAGGGTTAGGGTTTCATTTTCTTTTGATTTCTTTTTCTTTTCGGAGTTCATCCGAATCGGTTCCCTTCCCCTTCTTCCCCCTTCCCCTTCTTCTTTTGGGATTAACCCGATTTGGGATGGGGTTATAAATTTGGGTTAGGGTTTCGGGATTTGACTCTTTTCTAGGCCGAAAACCCTCGTCTTTTCTTTTGGATCTTGTTTCTCTTTTCGGTTGAGTCCGATTTGGATTTCTTTTTATTTCTTTTCTGATTTAGGGTTCGGCTCTGTTCATCTTAAGGCCGAAACCTTTTCTTTTCCTCCTTTTTTTAACCCAATTAGGGTTAGGGTTCAAGTGCCGAGGGCCCTTCTTTTTCTTCTTCCCCGAGCTGTTTGCGCGGGTTAGGGTTAGGTTCTTGAGATCCTTTCCCCTTTCTGTTCACTGTTGTTTTACCCGATTAGGGTTAGGGTTGGGATTCTTAAGATCCTTTTCCCCTTTCTGTTCTCTGATCCGAACAAGGATCTGTTCTTTTCTTGTTGCGCATCGGTGAGGACGGCGGTGCTCTTCTTCCCCCCCCCCCCCCCCCCGCGCGGTGGCGGTGGTGACCGGTAGACAATAACGTCGGCCACCCCGGTCTCTTTTCAGTTTTGCTTTTACCCGATTAGGGTTAGGGTTGGACACAGAGGCAACCTAGCTCCGATACCATTGTAAGTATCGTTGGTGTGTGTACCTCTCTGTGTGTAACCCGTAGATCCAGACCTCATCCTTGTCTTCTCCGTAAATGTACCACAGCGGGTAGACGCCGGTGCCACGGTAGCTCCGGCTCAGTGGAGTCCGTAGTGGTACTGCAGTGGTCCGGTGGTGACCTGCAGGGGGCGACGATGTCGTCGGTGGGCACATCCTGTCGCTGGCAGCACCTCTTTAGGATCGGATTAGGGTTTTCTATGGGTGGGATGGCGGCTCCAGTGAACCTCGTAGCTCGAGCCCTGATCCCCATCTTACCTTTTATATGTGCTGTGCGACAGGGGCCCACCAACCGTATTAGGGTTGGGCTCCCCCGATCAGGAAGCAGAGACAAGGGTCCAATAGACCGTTGGGCCTATTGGTGGAGATCAACTAACACTTTGTTCCATCCGTTAAAACTATATAGTTCACTTTGATTTGTTATAAGTCAACATTTTTAACTTCAACTAAAACCTTAGAAAATATACATAAATCTAAACAGATGCTCGCTGTGCAGCCCTATATCTGCAATTTGCGACGCCCCACTTTGGCCACGGTTGACTCTCAATAGCTTGACTGTTGGAGCCCCACTCTATGCACTAACAGAAACAGTGACTTTGTCGTGTGCCACAGGTACTCGGTAAAGACTAAAAAATACTTGGCAAAGGCTATGCCAAGTGTAACACTCGGCAAACAGCACACGACATCTACAGTGTCGGTAAACAACTATTTACCGAGTGTTTTTTATCGTGCACTCGACAAATGGTTTGCCGAGTGTCAAATTTGACACTCAGCAAAAAAAAAGTGGTTTGCCAAGTGTTTTTCCAAATACACTCGGCAAAAGATTACTGTTTGCCGAATGTTTTGGGGAATTACACTCGGCAAACATATTTTTCAAAGAAAAAAAATATTTTTTTAGCACACCATTACTGTTTGTGAGTGTTTTTGGAAATTACACTCGGCAAACTTATTTTCCAAAGAAAAAAATAATTTTTTTCTTAGCATATTTCAGTCCTTTGGCAATAGCAGCAGCAGTTGGCTCGTTGATGATACGCAGCACATTGAGGCCGGCAATCACCCCAGCATCCTTTGTGGCCTGCCTCTGTGAGTCGTTGAACTAGGCTGGGACTGTCACAACAGCATTCTTGATCGTGCTGCCAAGGTAAGCTTCAGCGATCTCACGCATCTTGATGAGAACCATAGAGGAGATGTCTTCAGCTGCAAACTGCTTCTCCTCACCCTTGTGCTGAACAACAATCATTGGCTTCTCACCAGGCCCAGAAATGACCTTGAAGGGCCACAGCTTGATATCGCTCTGGACAGAGGCATCAGAGAACCTCCTGCCGATGAGACGCTTGGCATCTGCATACAAATGCAATCATGTCAGATATGCATTCCAATACCATACAATTTGAAATGTAACAAAAATCATCTATCAGTTAAATAAAACTTTGATCAATCAAGTGAAATATAATAATCCAGAGACTACCTATAACTAATAAAAAATTCACATCAGTTTTCAGTCAAGATGCCACTAGCAGAAAGGCCAATCAAGTGAACTCCAATAATAATAGTAAGACTGTATTCAGAAAATAAATTACACTAGCTGGCTAGCTAGCTAAGAAAAAACAAAAGACTATATTCAGAAAACAAATTACACCTAGCTGGCTAACTAGCTAAGAAAAAACAATCATCAGTTTTTTCAGTCATAATCATTAGAACAATCAGAACATGTAAACGGGCATATAGTAACTGGAAACTCATAATTAAGCAACCAGTGTCGCAAGATCCGTCCCCCCTTGTATTCTGCCATGTTTCGAGACACACAATCACAAAGAATGACTGCAAGTCAGATACCAAATGACATTGACTACAACAAATTACACTAGAAAACATACTCTGAAAACAACTGGAATCCAACTAAACTGGCATAAATGCCAGCAGTTAGTTTAAACAGCTGGACCCAAATGCTAGTAATACAAAGAACAAAAGAATAAAAGCACTAAAAAATAAGTAATCATACCCATCAGGAAAATGGTAGCCTTTCCCAGGTTGCAGATGAAAGAGGCCTACATTGTGGACACAGATGTCAAATGCCCAGCAGAATGAAGCCTGTAACATTACAGAGATAGCATAATGAGAAGTAAAGCTTAGACATTCAGAAATAATGAAATGACAACGAGCAGACAGAAACTGGGTAATGAAATGCTGAAACTGCTTATTACACTGAGCATCTATGAGCTGAATACATCACTTCTTACTTCTATAGGCATTCCTTGTGGAAATACAAGTATGGATCATCTGGCCAGGATGTCAGCTATGAAATAATGTTAGCTTCAAGCAGCTTAACTAGTTAATTTGATTGCAATTAGTAAATACAACTTCATACATGGGTGTCCTTAATGACTCAAAGCTCTTCTAATAAGTAAATGGGAAGGCCTCAAGTACACAAAGGAAAGCTTATATACACAACAGAACCATTCAGATAGCATCACCTTGAATTAAAGCTGCGCCGTTCTGCGTCGACCTCCAAGCTAATGGTTTCCTCCTCTTTAAATCCAATCCCACATCCTTGTTCCGTGCCCTCAAATCTTCCATAGTGGAAAACCTGGGTGCCAATCACAAGATGAGAGAGGCATGGCAAGTTAAAAAATCAGAACTCCTGCGACAATCAGAACTCCCCCTCCCCCTCCCCTTCCTCCCCGCCCTCCTTTGCTTCCTCCGCCCCCTATCCTTCTCTTCCTCACGCGGTCCACGGGGCTAGGGCGCGTGGCTAGCCGCACCTAGCGACGCCTTCCCCGCCGTCGGTCGTCACGGTGCCTCCTCTCCCCGCTGCGCCCGCCGACCCCTCTCCACTTCTCCCTCGCGCGGGATCTAGGGACGCAGCCTCCACTGCCGATGCCCCCCCCCCCCGCTCCGGATGCGCGCCCGCGACGGAGTCAACGGGTTCCGAGGCTGCCGGTGCCGATGATGGCGCGGCCACGACGCCTCGATGTGCACCCGCGCCACCACGCCGCATCCGCCTCTGCCACCACGCCCCCCGCCACCGCGTTGCCTCTCTCGGCCAGGGGGCTGTAGCTCGCCCCTGGCCCGCGCCGCCATCCCCTCGGCCGCCTGGGGTGCTCCGCCGCCGGGCCCCCTCCCTGGATCTCACCATTGGGGGAGGGAGGGGAGGTGCCGGGATCCATGGCCGCCGGCGGGGAAGAAGAAGGGGAGGGAGGGGAGGGGCCGGATCTGCGGCTGACGCCGGGGAAGACGAAGGGGAGGGAGGGGAAGGGCCGGATCCGGGGAAGAAGAAGGGGAGGGAGGGGAGGAGCCGGATCCGCGGCGGAAGAAGAAGGGGAGGTAGGGGAGGGGCTGGATCCGTGGCGGAAGAAGAAGGGGAGGGAGGAGAGGGGCCGGCCGCCGGCGGGGAAGAAGAAGGGGAGGGAGGGGAGGGGCCGTTGGCGGGGAAGAAGAAGGGGAGGGGCTGGATCCGCGGCCGCCGGCGGGGAAGAAGAAGGGGAGGGAGGGGAGGGGAGGGGCCAGCGCCGGCAGTCAAGAAGAAGGGGAGGGAGGGGGCGGGTGCGGGAGGAGTGGGGCTGGGGAGGGGAAGGGCGGGATTTTAGGGGCAGACAGGTTTTTTCTATTTTTTTGGGTTTGCCGAGTGTTGTTTTTGACACTTGGCAAACCTGCTTTTTTGCCGAGTGTTTTTTTTTTGACACTCGGTAAACTCTCTATTTGCCGAGTATTTTTTGTTTGACACTCGGCAAACTACCCTCTTTGTCGAGTGTTGTTTTTTTCTGAGTGTTTTTAGTATAGCACCCGGTAAAGAATTTGTTTGCCGAGTGTCCGAGGAAATACACTCGACAAACATAAAAACACTCGGTAAATTTGACGTTTCCGATAGTGATGGATCCCCGTGGCTGCCACGGCGATGAAGAGGATGGCTCTTGGAGACACTCCACCTTCATTTCGAGAGGTGGCTCATTTAGTCATCCACCTCTGAGAATGACAAGAGCATTTTAGGAGGCGAAGACGTATATGACCACCTCTGAAAATTTATTGCGTTTCAAAAATCTTTTTTACGGTGGGGCTAGGTGGCTAGATCATAGGCGGAGAGTATCAAATATTTGTTCCTTGAGGTAGTAGGTTAATATAGGTTAGCCATATATCATAGCTTAGTTTGAAACATCGGATGTAGGAAAACACGCTTTATATTTTTTTTAAAAAAAAAAGGAGCAAGGAAATAAGATCTAACAAATGCTAATTAATATGAAAAATGTTCGCTAGATCACTGTAAATGATTTCATTCTCATACTCGCCTCAAGAGCTTGCGCGCTGTTGCCGCTTGGCCTTCGAGATGGAGGTGGAGCTCACCAATCTTACCCATGCATCTGATGAAAGTTTTTCAACTCGGAGATATTTGGGAGTTACTACAGAACTACAGATATTATACTTGACAACATGTTATTTATTATATTCATGTATGCCTTTTGCATTGCTTTATATATAAACTGCAGCGGTGGCCTCTCTGGCACTTTGCACGCCAGTGGCAGGGGACGGCAGTGAGAGGTGTTGCTGAATAGGAGTGGTCTGTAATTTGAAAAAAAAAGGACTGTAAAACTGCAAACTAACTAATGCATGCAATGGGCAGACAGCCGAATGGGCCGGCGACGCCGGTGGACATGGTGGTAGACTACTACAAGTTCGACTACGAGTTCGCGGAGCCGCCGCGGGTGACCAGCCTGTAGAACGTCGTCCCTCTCTCAACCTTCAGCCACTTCGGCGACAACGTCTACTTCGTCGCCGACCAGCGGGCCTACGAGGCCGTCGTGTACTACCTCGCCGGCCAGTTCCTCAAGACCGACAGGTCTGGAAAGATCGTCGACCCGCGGCTGCAGCTCAACAAGGTATACATGCTTGCATTTTTCTTCTCTGATGCTGCGATGTATAAGGTCGTAGATAATACAACAAATCACATGCATGTATATATACATAATAAATAGGTGGCGCGAGAGATCAGCTATTCCCCGGGTGGCGTCACCGTGAAGACGGAGGACAACTCAGTGTACAGGGCAGACTATGTTATGGTTTCTGCAAGCCTGGGTGTCCTGCAATCCGCTCTCATTCAGTTCAAGCCGCAGCTACCTGTCAGTAGTTCCTACCTCAACTATTCACATCCATATATGTGTGTGTATATATCAGGGTACCTTCTACCTTGCATATATATTTTCTCAGCAATTTCCCTTGTCTGTCCCAGGCATGGAAGGTTACGGCTGTTAAGTGCTTAGGGTCATCTGGGTGTAGATTAGTGGGTAGATTTATCTCTATTTGGTTCAAATTGATCAAGTACATGACCCAGGAGAGAGATAGACTCGGGAGAGGGAGACAAAGTAGAGACCCATACCTTTGGGCTTGGCAGAGGAGGTGGAGGGGAAGAAATCGCTACGGCGGCGGTTACGTAGTGTGTGCCGGGGTAGTCCAGGTGCCGGCAACGCGGTCGGCGGCGCTTCCCGTCACTTGCAGCGCTGCCCACGATCGGAGGGGCCTTCTACGGTTACTTCGGTGGGTCAGTGACGGCGGTAAACCTCGTCCTTGTGCCCTGGCCCCCACCTTTCTCTTTATATAGTGCTGTGTGTGACAGGGGCCCGCTGACCAGTGGTCGGTTAAGCGTCCCCGATCAGGACGCGGTCAAGGGGTCCAATTGGCCGTTGGGCCAATTGGTGGAGATCAAACTAACATTTTCCCCCTTGATCTCACCTTATGACTTAAACTTAACTTACTTTATCTTGTCCCCATTCTATCACAGATCAGTGTATAGAGCGTGCCTCATTGTCACGGTCAGTTGCCAATAGATTTAACAGATACAATGTACCTCTTTGTTTTCAAACAGATACTCAACTAGGCCCTTAGTATCCAAAAATCATAGGCTTTCCCATAAATCTATGTCGACTGTGTGTTCTCTGAACGCACTGGGTGATTAGCCTTTGGTAAGCGGATCCGCAAGTACTTACTCGGTATTTATGTGCTCAATGCTTTCAGAATGATTCTGGATTTTCTCCTTTACAACATATAACTTAGTGTCAATGTGTCTGGCAGCACACTTGCCCTGTTGTCTTAGGAGTTAACTTACTTTAAATGGTTATTGCTGTTGTCTACCATTATTAAATCCGGGTACAAATTCCCTTAACCTCTTTTTGCATGTTCCTTAAGCCTCATGTCAAGCTATACTATGGTATGCATCACTGATGACACCACAACTGTTTCTTTGGAGTTTTTCCACAATAATACTCCAACTGCGAGTGTTAGCAACTACTGTGGATTTCACTACACATCTCGCCATGACTTAACATTTGTACCCTCAACTATTTGAGAGAACTTATTCTTTCTTACTCAGCTTGAGGCCTATGATACTTTGCAAAATTGTAAGACTTTTTCAACTCCATTCTAGTGATCTCTATCTGAACTAGACTTCTGCCAAAATATCCCGGATACATAAACTATGTTAGGGTAAGCTCTTACTTGTACTTGTACACACATCAAGCTTCCAACAGCTGAAGCATATGGAACCATATTCATTTGATCGATCCCATATCGGTTCCTAGAACACTTAAAGTTCCCAAATCTATTACCCTTGACTATAGGAGCAGGCGTAGGTTTACTCGCATGTATACTTTACTTCTTTAGAATCTTTTCTAAGTGTGCCTTTGCGATAGTCCTAATACCCCCATTTTCTTTTATCACGATTGTCGACAAAATATCGTTGGCAGTCATCCGAGGGGTATCCCATGAAGGTAGATTGATCGGTAGAGGATCGTGAGATCAAGAACAAGAAGGCAATAGAGACACACAAGTTAGACAGGTTTAAGCCGTCAGTATGACGTAATACCCTACTCCTATGGTCTGTTGGTTTGTATTAGCTATCGTATGATATTGCGTGAGTTTGGAGGGGGTCCCTGCCCGCCTTATATAGTCCGGGGAGCAGGGTTATAAGTCGGTTAGATCTGAGAGATAACCGGAAAGTAATAACTGATTACATAAATCTTGGGATCATACATATCCTAACAGATCTCGTAGTATCTTTAGGATATCTTCCAGATATCTTGTGGAAGGCGCCGACCAGAGTCGTGCCCCGCAAGACTTCGTCTTGTGGGCTGGGCCACCCCTGAGGGCGCAGCCCATGTGGTCTGCCATGGGTATCCGGGGTCATACCCCCCATAGCTAGTCCCCGAGCGCCTTGTACCCGTAGTGCAACGCCGTCTTGAGCTTGTCCGAGCAGGTGCGAACGAAGTCAAGCAGTCAAACTCATGGTCCGACCACCATGATAAGTTGCCGAGCAGTTGTGAGCAGTTGCCGAGCAACGTGTACTATCACTGAGTAGCACAAACCATAGCCGAGCAGCATAACCCAAGCATGGCTTGCCATAAGGGTGTAAGGAGCTCAAGTTCAGAATCAAAAATTTCTTCGGAGTGGAACAAGTGTGCCCACTTAGAGTCCGACCACGAGAAAAGGAGATAGTCTTCTTCAACTTCAAGAGGCATGGAGTCTCTCAGAATAAAGCAAGCACATTCACCACGAGGTGAAGTGTGCCCACTTAGTCCCCGAGCCTGATAGTAGATAACGTAGTCATGTGGTGCCAGGGTCCAAAGTAGAAGAATAATAAAAGATCAGCCGAGCAGGCAACTAGTCCTCGAGCATAGCCCTAAAATGAGAAAGAGCACATTCACCGCAAGGTGAAGTGTGCCCACTTAGTCCTCGAGCCTAACAGTAGGTGACGCAGTCATGTGGTGCCAGGGTCAGAAATAGAAAAATAATAAAAAAAACTAGCCGAGCAGGCAGCCAGTCCCCGAGCCGTTTACGGAGATATCTAAAAAACTCAACCGTGGAGAAAAAAACCGGAGTAACGGCTGTACAATAATTGTTACTGAGCCTCAATAAATGGTGAAGAAGTCGGCGATTATTCAGTGAGTAATAACCAACGGCGGCAATAAATCAGCGACATGGGCTGTGGTTGCGTGAAAGCCCAGGCTACGGCCCATTAAGCCACGTTGGAGAATTCGGAGGGGCGCAAATCGAGGGAACGGTTTCCTAAAAACCCTCGAATGCAAAAGGGTGGGGAAAGTGCTTTATAACTGCGCCACCGCATCCCGCATTCATACCTTTGCCACTTTGTTATCCCGTATTCATCCTCAGCCCTCACATTTCTAGATTCGAATCCACGCACGCTCCCAATGTCAATCCCCATCTAGATCTGAGAGATGGCGCCGAGGAGGAGAGCTATGAACCCAAAGAAGGCGAGCCCAAAGAAAGTAGGAGCAGGAGCTAGTCATGACGAAGAGTGGGTGCCGTCACGCACGGGGGAAGCGGAGCTCGAGAGATTGGTGGAGGCGAGCGTGGTTCCTGACCGCGTCACTGCCGGATGGCGGCTAGCTAGCGGTGAGCCCTTCCCGATGCCCAACACTGATGAAGCTGTAGTCTTTGAGGATTATTTTTGGCATGGTTTGGGGTTCCCTGTTCATCCTTTCTTGTGGGATCTGCTGGAGTTCTGGGTGATTAGTCTGTGCAACCTCCACCCCAACACTATATTGCACATTTCGATCTTTATTCATTTCTATGAGACGTTTCTGGGGGTTCTACCGCACTTCAACCTCTTCAGACACTTATTCTGGTTGAAAAATAAGGGCAGCAGTGGCTCCAAGGTGGTCAGCAGCATATATCTGCAGCTCCGGGATGGAATGGCCAGCGAGTATATTAATGTACCGCTGAACAGTTCTCTGAAAGGGTGGAATTCCAAGTGGTTCTATATGAAACAGAGTCACCCTGCAATCCGCTACGACGTCCACCATATCCCGGAGAACTAGAAGAGCTGGTCGGAGAAACCAAATAGTGCTGACATGGAACAAGTGAGGGAGCTCCTCGACCTGATTAAAGACGTGGAAATTAGAGGTGAACTGGTGGCAACAAGCTTCATAGTGCGTCGTGTCCAGCCCTGCAAGGAGAGGGCCCACCCGGGCTTTGACTACAGAGGTGATGATGACGGGACCCAGGAGAGGACGGAGCGGCTGACGAAGAAGAATGTCCTAGAGCAGGTCGTAGAGTTGTTCTCTCCCAACATTTCATTCATCTGGCCAAAGCAGACGAGGGCCTTCAATTGCACATATCCGCCTCCTCAGGTAACCATCTTGATTTTTTTATTCCTGATACTTTTAATCCTAAAGCATTGTCGAGCAGTGAACTATTTCACTTATGCAAAGATCCATTCATAGGAAAGAGCAGTGTATTTCTCCGGCATGCCTAGGGGTGATTGGCCGAGGGGGGTAGATGCCTGGCCACTGGCTCGGCCGGAGGAAGATGCGGCCAGTGCCTCCTCAGAGTCCGGAGGCACCGACGTTGGTCGGATGGAGAGTTTGCCCCCGGTGTTAGATAAAGTCCGTGGGAAGAGGGCAGTGGCAGACAAGCCAGCCTAGAAGAAGAGAAAGACGGTAGCTACCACTCCCCTCAAACTAGGCGGCATCTCACTTGAAGGTGACCAGACCACTCGAATGCATAGGACCACGGTGATCGAGTGATCTGATGACGATGAAGCTCCAGTTGCTCCTCCTCCGAGCACGTAGGCACCTTCGCGCAGCACACGTGTGGAGGAGCAATCAAGAGGAAGCGAAGAAGTCCCTAAGCAGCGGGCGAGTGGATTCCCTGAGCATCAGGCGAAGGAAATCCCCGCATAGCAAATGACGGGAGTCCCTGAGCAACAGGCAGAGGTAAACCCAGAGCGATGGGCGGAGGAAGTCCCAAAGCAGTAGGCGGAGCAGAGGCCGACTATGGAGGAGGCGAGACCTCCACCCTAGAGCACAAGAGTCGACCCCACAGCCCTATCTAGGGGCTCCAGCAGGCATCGCCGATTCAAAAAATTGTATTGGCAGACCAAACGGTAAGTATCCTCGTGTTGGAGTTACTTTGTTGTCTTATCTTAGCTTTTCTAGCACTTGACAAAATGATATGATGCAGTGCAAGGCATATGGAGGATCCGGACCCATCCGCCCAGACTGACAAACAGCCTTAGGCTGATCCCAGGGTGGAGGCAACGCCGACAGTTCCAGTATCAAAACCCCCAGGTGCTCGGCAGCCAGAGGAAGAGTCAACCACCGTTGGGGGTGGACTTGGAGACGACGAGAGGTCGGCGTTGGGGGGGGTGGGTCGGTGACAATACCTGAGGCAACAGCGGGTACTACTAGACCCTCAGGAACTGAAACTAGAGTTGCCAACGATGCACCAGAGTCTGGGTCAGTGAATCCAGTGGCGTTTGAGGAGCTGGAGGATGAGGTGGAGGACGCGGCGAAAAAGCTGGTCGGCGACATCAACCTGTTTGGTGAGACAGATGGCGATGGTGAAGCTCGATGATCTGCTCAGAGGGTATTGTCTGTAATTTCTGGACAGTGTAGTTAGAACGTGCAAAAGCGCAAAAACACTTATGTATATGATAAATGTTATAAGGTGCATGTGTATGCAGTTAGCTTGTATTTCGGCAAAAAAATCTTCGTAGTTTTAACCATACGCAATTATATGTTGTACAAGTAGCGTCCGAGCAGTTGGTTCGCTACTGACCCCCATGGCCTCGGCTAGCCCATAGTCCGTAACGTCGAGCGCGGAGCCCATGCACGTGTAGGAGGAACAGGCGTGACCAAGGAACTGCAACCGACCACCCATAACGCAGAGCGCGGAGCCCATGGTACGTGTAGGGAGAGATCAGAGACTAGGTCTTCTCCATAGAGAACAGAGCGGAATGTGTGCTGCTCAGCGGTTATCAAAATAACTTGGAGATATAGGTAGTATAAGCGGCGTTCGAGCAATTAGGTCTGTGCTGAGCTCTCGGCCTTGGCTAGCCCATAGTCCATAACGTCGAGCGCGGAGCCCATGGACGTGTAGGAGGAACAGGTGTGACCAAGTAACCATAGCCGACCACCCATAACGCAGAGCGTGGAGCCCGTGGCATGTGTAGGGATAGATCGGGGACTGAGTCTTCTCCGAAGAGAATAGAAAAGAAAGTATGCTGCTCGTTGATCGGCGAAATTTCTTGGAGATTTGGAGCAAATTGATCGGTGATTTGGAGAAAACCTATGGCGAAATACATTAGCGATTTGGAGAAGACATGTTCGGCGATTTTGGAGAAAATCGTTCGGCGATTTGGAGAAAACTTATTCGGTGATTTTTGGCGAAAAAGTGTTCGGCGATTTGGAGAAAATCGTTCGGCGATAACATTGGAGATTTGGAGAAACGTGGTCGGCGCAGTTATGGTGATTCCGTATTGGAGTTTGTTATGGGGTAGCATAGAGCTCGACGACCGTAAGTGGGGGTTAAACCACAATGGAGAAAAAGTGGAGACAAGTTATGGAGACCAAAACTTTATTCAACATAAAGTGGAGAGTACATATCTGGAGCGTTTCAAGGATACAAACGTATAAGGTGCTCGATGTGCCATGAGTTGGGAACATCAATTCCGTCTAAGTCACATAGGCGATAAGACCCTGGTCAGGTGACCTCTTTGATGACATAAGGCCCTTCCCAAGGGGAGGAGAGCTTCTGCATCCCTTCGGTTTTTTGTTTTCTGTGGAGAACAAGGTCGCCGACAGCAAATGAATGACCTTTGACGTTGTGGTTGTAGTACCTCCACAAGCCTTCCAGATATTTGGCTGTGCGGATGCAGGTGATTAAGCGTTCTTCCTCGGCCCTGTCGACGTCCTCTATCCAAACAGCTGTGGCTTGCTCTTCATCATAATTTTCCACCCTAGGTGCTCGAAAGGCAATATCCGCTGGTAGTATGGCTTCTGAGCCGTAGACCAAGAAGTATGGAGACACACCGGTGTTGCGACTAGCTTGAGTATATAATCCCCAGACTATAGCTGGTAGCTCCTTCAGCCAACTGCCCAGGTGCTTTTCTTCTTTCTGATATAGTCTCTTTTTGAGGGCATCAAGGATCATGCCGTTCGCTCATTCAACCTGGTCATTGGCTCTAGGATGAGCAACGGAGACGTATTTGACGAAGATGCAATGGTCTTCGCAGAAGTCCCAAAAGTGATGGCCAATAAATGTAGTTCTGAGGTCGGTGATGATGCTGTTTGGGAGACCGAATCTGTGGATGATGTCCTCAAAGAGCTCGACTGCTTTCTTTGCAGTAGTCGAGATGAGCGGTTTATACTCAATCCACTTAGAGAACTTATCAATGGCAATGTATATGTACCAAAAGCCACCTGGCATTGGCTTAAAAGGGCCAATCATGTCTAGTCCCCAGCATGCAAAGGGTCAGGAAGCTGGAATGGTCTGCAGCTCTTGTGCCGGCATGTGTATTTGCTTGGTGAAAAAATGGCATCCTTCATAACATTGGATGAGGTCTTCTGCATTAGAGATGGCTGTGGGCTAGTAAAAACCAGCTCAGAAAGCTTTGCCGACTAGTGTTCTCGAAGCCGCGTGGTTGCCGCAGGAACCAAAGTGAATTTCGAGAAGTAACTTCACTCCATCTTCTTGGGTGATGCATTTTTTGCAGAATCCCTTCCTTCGCACTTTTCCTCATCAAGTTGCCATCCACCAGCACGTAATGTTTGCTTCAACGGATTAGGCATTTGGTTTCAGTCTTATCGGTGGGTACCTCGACGCTGATAAGGTACTTGATGAATTGTTCCCTCCAATCGGCGACCGGCGAAGGTACCGCTAGTACCAACTGCTCAGTGGGGGGAACTTCCTAAACTTCCTTATCTTCATTAATGGATGGCGCTAGGAGATCTTGAATGAAGACCCTCGGTGGGATCGCGACGTGAGAAGAGCCTAACTTGGATAAATGGTCGGTGAGCTAATTCTGGTCGCGTACCACGTGGTGGTACTCGATGCCGTAGAATTTTCCTTCAAGCTTCCTGATTTCAGTGCAATATGCATCCATCTTCTCACTGGCATAAGATTAGTCTTTGTTAAGCTGGTTAATGACCAGCGTAGAGTCCCCATATACCATGAGGCATTTGACGTCGAGATCAACGGCTATACGGAGTCCATGGAGACATGCTTCATATTTGGCGGCATTGTTTTAGGTCGTAAAGTGTATCTAGAGAATGTATCAGAGCTTATCCTTGGTCAGTGTAATGAATAGAATGCCCGCACCAGCACCGTTGATGTTAAGGGCACCATCGAGGTACATCACCCAGTGCTCAGGACATGTGGCGGCGATGGGCTCTTGGATCTCGGTCCACTCAACAACGAAATCAGCAAAGCCTGATACTTGATCATAGGCCTACTTCCTCCAGGATGGTCTAGAGGGACGCTCCAGGGCATCGGCCTATGTGTAGCATGTTGATGGCTGGCAGAGGCTAGACGGTGATCTGGTCGGTGAGTGGATGGACGTCTCCCACCTGGTCAGTGAATTTTTCCCTTAGGGCGTCTTGGTAGGTAGCGGCGATGTTGGTGAGCCTGAAGGGTAGGGCTATAACACCTGGAGTTTGTCGAGCAGCCTCTGATAGATCTGAATCGGAGGGTGGTCGGCGTTGAACGAAAGTGTTCAGAGCTGACTCGGCGATGGAGAGGCAATCGGCGAGCTTCAGACCGACCCAATCGATGGACTCGATCAGATCATCATTGTTGATTTGCCTCCTCTGGTAGCGAGGAAGTGGGTGGCGAGTCGTTGATGAAGGCATCCTCGGAAGTGGTTCCAAGATCAGATCTACGGTTGTAGGTGCGGGGGTGGTCGGCGTAGAAAGGATCTGCACTGGCTCAAGGTGCTCTCCGACTCCGTCAGCGTTGATGACCCACGAGATGGATCCGACTGTGAAGGTCTGGCTGGGCTACGGAAGGGACGAAGAGCCTATGGAAAAAGCCATGTTGTTTGACAAGGAAACAGCACGCACACCCCTACCTAGCACGCCAACTGTCGATAGAATGTCATCGGCAGTCCAACGAGGGGTATCCCACAAAGGTAGATTGATCGGTAGAGGAGCGTGAGATCAAGAACAAGAAGGCAATAGAGACACATGAGTTAGATAGGTTTAGGCCATCAGTATGATGTAATACCCTATTCTTGTGGTCTGTTGGTTTGTATTAGCTATCGTATGATATTGCGTGAGTTTGGAGGGGGGGGTCCCTACCCGCCTTATATAGTCCAAGGAGCAGGGTTACAAGTCGGTTAGATCTGAGAGATAACCGAAAAGTAATAACTAATTATAGGAATCTTGGGATCATGCATATCCTAACAGATCTCGTAGTATCTTCAGGATATCTTCCAGATGTCTTGCGGAAGGTGCCGACTAGAGTCGTGCCCCGCAAGGCTTTGTCTTGTGGGCTAGGCCGCCCCTGAGGACGCAGCCCATGTGGTCTGCTGTGGGTATCCGGGGTCATACCCCCCACATCGATGAATTTCAATTCCTAGAACCAATGACGCTTCACCAAGATCATTCACATTGAAACTTGAGGACAAAACTTCTTCTTCTCTAATGACATATTAACATCCTTACTAATGAGTAGAATGTCATCTATTCATTGGATATGGAAAATGAATTTTCCATTCTTGATCCTCGCATAAACGCTATTGTCCTTCTCATTTTCTTTAAAACCCAAACTTTCTTATCGTTTCATCAACTTCAAATACTACTGTCTAGAGACTTACTTTTAACCCATAAATGGATTTCTATAGGCGGCATCCCATATGTTCTTTTTTTCCATGACAAAACCTTTGGGTTGTGCCATGTAAACATTTTCATACAAATACCCATTGAGGAATGCAGTCTTTACATCCATCTGATATAACTCTAAATCGTAATGTGCCATTAACACCATTATGATTCTAAAAGAATCCTTACATAAGACTAGAGAGAAAACTCTCATTGTAATCTATTCATTCTTTTTGCGTAAAGCATATTGCCATAAGTCGTACTTTATATCTTTCTATATTCCCTTTGGAGTCATATTTTGTCTTGTAGACCTATTAACAGCCTACTATTTTTGCTTCATTAGGAATTACTTCTAATTCCCAAACATCGTTGGTATTCATCGAATTCATTTAACTTTATATCTTTCTACTTTTCCTTTAGAGTCACATTTTGTCTTGTAGACCCATTAACAGCCTACTATTTTGGCTCCATTAGGAATTACTTCTAAGTCCCAAACATCGTTGGTATTTATTAAATTCATTTCAACTTTCATAGCTATAACACCCTAAAATTTGCTTTTCTTCAAATAGAGTTAAATTCATTTAATTATGAATTTTTGTGTACATTTAAACCTAGGGAAAATAATAATCTTTATTGAAATTAAAATTCATCTTAAGGTAGCAACATGAATGTGCATGCATGTTGTGGCATATTATTTTTGTATTGAGAGGTTTGAATCAAAATCCAAAACAGAAATTCAAAACTCATTTGAAAATGGTTAGAAAAGAAAGGAAAAGAAAAAGAAAATGGAAATATTCACTCCTCTCTCTTTTGGCCTGGGTGGCTGCTCAGCCCGACCTGCTCTTCTCCCACTTCCGGCGGCCCAAATCGTGGCCTAGCTCCCCACTCCGCTTCGCGCCGGCCTGTTCTCCTCTATCGCGTGGGCCTGGAGCATCGCGGCCCAGTAGCTAACCACGCGGAAACCCGAGTCCCTCGCTCTCCCTCGCTGACACCCTGGCCCCGCCTACGTGCCTCGCTGATGTGTGGGACCCAGCTATCAGCCGCATTTCCTACCTCCGTCGTCTCAACGTTGGACTCTACCTCGATTGGGAATCTGTCGATGCGACATTTGCTCGCGTCTTGGTTTGCACTGCACGCCCCAAGCCCCATAAATAGTGCCTCGGTTCGCATCTATACGCCGCCTCCTTTGCCCTAGCCCTAGTTTCACGCCGCCGCTCTGGTGGATCTCGCCGGGCAGAAACCAGAGCCTGCCGCCGCTACGGTAACCATCGTTGGAAGCCCCTCCGTTGAGTCACGTAGGTCGTCGGGAGTCTCTCCGTGGTACCGAACCTCCCAACACCGTCCTATGTCTCTTTCTTCCACTCCGCTCATACGCCGCCGCCAATTGTTTGCAAGTTGACCAGAACTTCCCATTGAGCTACATGCCACCACCAAAACCTCCCTGGACGACGTGAGTACCCTAGGTGAGTTCGCCTTCCCTTGTTCTATCTTCTGGTGTTATTCCCGTCAAGTTTGGAGCTCAGAAACCCGCTTCCGTTGAAGTTCCGGTGAGGTGCTCGCCGTCGTCAATGGAGCACCGCCGGCTTGGTCCTGTTCCGGCGGCAGATTAAGCCCCAATCCGCCTCAGCCGTCCGATTCAAGAACAACGGTCGAGATTAGAACTTACCCTTTCGTTGGCATATTTGCACAAAAGTCGTTACAATTATTCGAGGTTTAACCCACGGTCCCTGTCTTTTTCTAAAGAGCCCCTCGGATTTCTTATTTTAGAACCCGCAGCCCACAGCACTTTTTCAGGATACGTTTTCTTCTTTAGAAAGCGTAGTTTTCTCGGTTTAGATCCAAAATATGCTTTCACCTATTTACAGTTCTGCCACTAATTTTGTTTTAGTCATAAAATCTCCATTTTAACTCTGATTTGATCCGTTCAACTTGCGTTAGGTTCATAATTAAATAATCTACATGTTTATACTACTGTTAAGTAAGTTTTCAGCTTTTAAAATTCGAGGGTAGATTTAATCTATTATTTTACTAAGGGAAATCTTGTTTAATTCATAACTTTTTCGTTTTAGCTCCGATTTTTGTGATCTTCGCGTCTATGTGATCGTAGAGAGACATAGATTCATTTTATGAACTTTTCATCTTAATTTTATGTTGATTGGTGTACTGTTCTAAACTATAACTTTTATTTGCTATGTATGATTGTATGGATGCCTGTGTGGTGCTGTTTGATCTCGAGTAGACAGTGAATTTTGTGTTGGTGATCTAGAGCAACTCTTTGAAGATCAAGACCAGCAGCGATACTTTGAATTAAGGCAAGTATAATATGAGGCTCCTTGTTACCTATTCACTTTAATGCAATCTCAATTCATGTGTATATGTTAATGAACTGCTTGGAGTCTACCTACCTTGATATTGATTATCCTGTCCTTGATATACCTATGGTTGCATGTGGGTAGTATGTTCAGTTTGCTCCAACCAATATTGACTAAAGAATACAATTAAAGATATATGCAACATGGTATTAAAAGATGCTTTTTAGCAACATGGAACCAATGGGGCTAGAGCATTGGGCCTTTTCTTAGGGTGCTCTAGTTTCTCTCCATAAGGACTTATCTTTAAGTGACAACCCAAGACTTATAGTACAACCATGAGGACTACATGGCTCTGGTCTTAGTCTAGTACCTTGCTCTTTCTAGTTTGTAGTAGTTTACCGAAAGGGCAAGAGGGGCATACCAGGCTAGGTATGGGCCTCATCCCTAGGGTGTGTACTATGCTGCGTGTATTAGTGCCACTTTTGGAGATGACTCCATAAAACTTGGGAGATGGAATCCTTAGCGACTGCTCCTTATTAGAACGACTAGGGAAAAGCTTCGTAGTGTACCCTGCCTGCTCACCTTGAAAGTGTTTTGGGAGTTGCAAACCTAGGCATATGGGTAACACGACTCGTGGTGAAAGTGTACAACCTCTACAGAGTTTAAAATTGGTATATCAGCTGTACTCACGGTCACGAGTGGCCTGGACCCTTACTGAATAGTTGGTTACTCGGGTGGTTTGGGTTATGACTAAAATTGTTGATATCTCTAATTATTCATATTTGGGAGCCTAAGCATAACTTAGCAACTTATAATTAATAATAAAATATGACCAACTAAAAGTGCTTACCGCAATTTCAGCCGTGTCAAGCCTTTTGATCCTCCATCCCCTCATGTTATGCTTGCTAAGCGGTAGTAGCTTACGCTTGTTTTATTTCAATACTTTGGCAAAATCCCGGATGGGTACCAGATGGAGGTTCTTCAATGGAGTTTTACAAGAGGTGTTAGGCTTGTGATCAACCAGTTGACGATTCCTGTGGTATTGGAGGCTTCGCCAGAATAATAGAGTTATAGTATATACTATAAAGTAAGACTATGTCTTTTGTAACAACTACTTATGTGCTATGTAATAAAGGCATTGTCTTTGATATTACCCCTTCATTTGTAACTATATGTGTGAATTGAATCCCTGTGCACACATATGGTGTGTATCTGGTTTTGACCTTAAAACCAGGTGCTACAAAGTGGTATCTGAGCTATGTCGACTGTAGGACGCAAGCCTAGTTAGAAAATGGTCATTTTAAGGTTCAGAATTCGCTATGAAATACTTGATCTATAAACCTTGCTATTTTCTCCTATACTATATTATTGTCTTTGCTGTTCATCTCCTCCTTGTTGCTATAAATTTTGTCCTTATCTCCACCCCTTGTTCTAAATTGCTTTTAGAGCTATCACTTACCACATTCTTGCACAACATGAAGGTGAAGTTGTAGAGTTTTGAGCCCTTGACACAACAAGAACGCTAGTAATGTGAGTAGAGACACTGAGTCCTAATGCTTGAATTGTGAACCTTTAATGTTTGAATGGTTGTCTTGATGTTCATGCTTGATTTAGATCTTTGTAATGATTGCAATGATTCTGTGGGTTATACTCACAGTTTCATTTAGTTTACATGATAAGGCTTAAGGACCAGTAATTAGATAGTTGGGTTGGTTTTTCTCATCCCTGCGTGTGCTGTCAGCGTTCATCGGGTTATATCTCCAAAGGTAGATGCCCAAAAGTTATGGATTACAACCAATAATTATGCTAAATGTTGCAAATAGATGGTTTCTACTAGGAGAAGTGCTTCACATGATGCCAGAAGGAATGCCCCTAATGCTAATCCACCACCACCAAATCCTCCAACTATAGAGCAATCTATGATGATGCAGACTCAATTGCTACAGACCTATGTTCAGAATGTATGCATCAACCCCCATCAAGCACCACCAAGGGACAAGCGTGGTGAATTTATGAAGGGACATCCATCAACATTCTCTCATGCTAGTAACCCACTAGAAGATGATGACTAGCTTAGAACTATGGAGAGACAACTTAACATAGCTCAGTGTAATGACCATCAGAAAGTGCTTTATGCATCCGGTCAACTTCAAGGAGCAGCTTCAGACCAGTGGGAATTATTTTAGGTTGGGAAAGATGTAAATCAGATTTGTTGGGAAGATTTCAAGACTGCCTTTAGATCTTATCATGTTCTAGAAGCTTTGGTGGAGATCAAGGAGGAGGAGTTCCTCAACTTGAAACAAGGTTCCATGACAGTGTGTGAGTATCGTAACAAATTCACTCAGCTGTCATGTTATGCTCCAGGAGAGGTGGTTAATGATGCTAGGAAACAGAAATGCTTCTTGAAAGGATTAAATGATGGACTTCAACTGCAGTTGATGACTGTTGAGTATTCCGACTTCCAAACTTTGGTGAATGGGGCCATTTTGATTGAGAACAAGCATCGGGAAATAGAAGAGAAGAAAAGGAGAATTCAAAGCCAATCTGTAGGTAGTAACACACGCCCCCGCTACACTCCCCAGCAAGAATTTCAACAAAGATACCAGGAACTAGCTAGTCAGTGGGATTTTGATCCTCCTCAACACCTCCCTCAACACCAGCAAGAGCAACAGTATGTGAACCAGAGTCCACCCCAAGAACCACTCGTCAACTCCCTAATGAAGGATAGTGTTCCCAACACTCTCTCTTCAGGCAAGAAGTGCTACCTCTGCGGTGAACCTGGCCACTATGTAAGTCAATGCCCAAAGAAGCTGAACAAGCGACAACCCCAAAATGGAAACCATAAACAATGGACTCATGTGCAAGGCAGAGTCAATTATGTGACGATAGAATCTATGCAAGAAGCCATAGATGTTGTGTTTGGCACGTGTCTCATCAACTCTAGCCCTGCGTTGGTTTTGTTTGATTCTGGAGCTTCACATTCCTTCATTGCACATCGTTTTGTTAAGGAGCACAATATATCAAAGTGTCCTATGAAGAAATAGATGCTAGTTGACTCACCATGTGGGGATATGCAAGCTACTCTAATGCGTCCTAGTGTAAGAGTTGAAATAAGGGGGGTAGAGTTTTTGGCAAATCCGATTGTGCTGACGTCTTTAAGCATAGATGTAATTCTTGGAATGGATTGGCTAAATCCACGAAAGGATATTATCCAATGTGAGAATGGTACAGTACACTTGACGTCCAGGTCAGGAAAAGAAGTTATTTGCAAGGCAACTACAATGACAAGAGAGGTGTGCAGTGTTAATCAGATGGAAGGTGCAACCATGGATAAGACCAAGGTTGTTAATGAGTTTCTAGATGTTTTTCCTGATGATTTGCCAGGTATGCCGCCAGACCATGATATTGAGTTTATTATTGAGCTTTTGCCTAGAACTACACCTATAGCCAAGAGACCATATCAGATGGGAGTCAATGAGCTAGAAGAACTTAAGAAATAGTTAAAGGAGGTACAGGATAAAGGTTTCATACGTCCTAGTTCTTCACCATTGGGAGCCCTAGTTATATTTGTTGAGAAGAAAGATGGTACGCAGAGGATGTGTGTGGATTATCGCTCTCTTAATGAGGTAACCATCAAGAACAAGTATCCTTTGCCTAGAATTGATGATCTATTTGATCAATTACGAGGTGCTTGTGTGTTCTCCAAGATTGATCTTCGCTCTAGTTATCATCAGTTAAGGATTCGTTCATCGGACATTCCCAAGACTGCTTTTACCACTCGGTATGGATTATATAAGTACACGGTTATGTCTTTTGGATTGACTAATGCCCCTGCATACTTCATGTATATGATGAATAAGGTATTTATGGAATATCTCGACAAGTTTGTTGTGATCTTCATTGATGATATTCTAGTCTTCTCCAAAACAGAAGCAGAATATGAAGAGCATCTAAGATTAGTTCTGTAGAAACTTAGAGAACATCAACTATATGCTAAGTTAAGCAAGTGCGAGATCTGGCTGAAGGAAGTCTCTTTTCTTGGGCATGTTATCTCTAATGGTGAAGTAGCTATGGATCCCAAGAAGGTTAGTGATGTGTTGAGTTGGAATCCGCCTCAAGATGCAGGTGAAGTCTGGAGTTTCCTAGGAATGGCCGGATATTATTGGAAGTTCATTGAAGGTTTTTCTAAGATTGCCAAGCCTATGACATCTCTACTTGAGAAGAATGCTAAGTTTGTATGGACTAAGCATTGCCAAGCTAGTTTTGAAGAGTTAAAGAAAAGGTTGACTACAGCTCCGGTGCTGATACTACCAGATCTAAACAAGAGTTTCTCCATCTACAGTGATGCATCTCGACTTGGTCTGGGTTGTGTTCTTATGCAAGACGGACGAGTAGTGGCTTATGCATCTAGGCAACTAAGGAAGCATGAACTAAATTATCCCACCCATGATTTGGAGTTAGCAGTTGTGGTCCATGCACTGAAGATTTGGAGACATTATCTTATTGGACATAAGTGTGATATTTATATAGATCACAAGAGTTTGAAGTATATCTTCACTCAGTCAGATTTGAACTTGAGGCAACGTCGTTGGTTAGAGCTAATCAAGGACTATGATTTGGAGGTACACTATCACCCTAGAAAGGCAAATGTTGTAGCTGATGCTTTGAGCCAAAGGAGCTATGTTAATGCAGCTCTAATGACACAGTTACTTAAGGAGTTATGTGCTAAATTCGAGCATCTTAATTTGGGAATAGTTGCTAATGCGATGAAATTGGAAGTGGAACCTACACTTGAACAAGAGATCCGCAAGGGTTAGTTGGAAGATGAGAAAATCAAGGAGATAGCAGAACTTATCACAATTGGTAAAGCACCGGGTTTTTGATTGGATGATCAGGGAACAGTGTGCCAGCAATAACGTCCATTCAAGAGATGATTCTGAGAGAAGCCCATGACTCAACATACTCTATCCATCCAGGTAGTACCAAGATGTACCTAGATCTAAAGAAGTACTGGTGGTATGGTTTGAAAAGAGATGTGCCCGAGTATGTAGCAATATGTGACACATGTCAACAAGTCAAAGCAGAACATAAAAGGCCAGCAGGTTTACTTCAACCTATGAAGATACCTGAGTGGAAGTGGGAAGAAGTTGGTATGGATTTTATTGTTGGATTACCACGCACTCAAAGTGGGTATGACTCAATTTGGTTAATAGTAGATCGGTTGACTAAGGTTGCTCACTTCATATCGGTCAGGACTACATATACGGGTGCAAAGTTGGCAGAATTATACATGCAACGGATAGTATGTTTGCATGGAGTTCCTAAGAAGATTGTGTCAGATAGAGGTACTCAGTTTACATCAAACTTTTGGAAGAAATTGCATGAGTCTACGGACACTAAGTTGAATTTTAGCTCAGCTTATCATCCACAAACTGATGGACAAATAGAGAGAACCAATTAGATCTTAGAGGATATGTTGAGAGCTTGTGCTTTGCAATATGGTACAAGTTAGGATAAGAGTTTATGTTACGCTGAGTTTTCCTACAACAATAGTTACCAGAAGAGTCTCAAGATGGCACCATTCGAGGCACTATATGGTAGAAAGTGCAGAACTCCATTGTTCTGGAATCAGACAGGAGAAAGTCAAGTGTTTGGACCTAAGATCCTCAAGGATGTTGAAAGGCAAGTACATACTATTAGGGAAAACTTAAGAGTGGCACAGTCTAGATAGAAGAGTTATGCTGACACTCAGAGAAGGGAATTGGTATTTGTACTGGGAGATTATGTCTATCTCAAAGTGTCACCCATGAAAGGTATTAAGAGGTTTAATGTGAAGGGCAAGTTAGCACCTCGCTATATTGGTCCATTTAAAGTTCTAGAAAGAAAAGGAGAAGTGGCTTATCAGTTGCAATTGCTAGAGAGTTTGTTTGGGGTACCTGATGTGTTCCATGTGTCTCAACTGAAGAAGTGCTTGCGCGTGCTGCAGGAACAAATACCTTTGGAGGAGCTCAATGTGAAAGAGGATCTTACCTACAAAGAGTATCCCGTCAAGATCTTGGAAACAACTGAGAGAGTTACTCGGAGTAAGGTGATCAGGATGTGCAAGGTTCAATGGAATCGATACTTAGAGGAAGAGGCTACTTGGGAAAAAGAAGCGGATCTAAAGGCGGAGTACCCACAACTTTTTGAGTAAGCATCATCCGAATCTCGAGGACGAGATTCATTTTAAGGGGGGTCGAATTGTAACACCCTAAAATTTACTTTTCTTCAAATAGAGATAAATTCATTTAATTATGAATTTTTGTGTACATTTAACCTAGGGAAAATAATAATCTTTATTAAAACTAAAATTCATCTTAAGGTAGCAACATGAATGTGCATGCATGCTATGGCATATTATTTTTGTATTGAGTGGTTTGATTCAAAATCCAAAATAGAAATTCAAAACTCATTTGAAAATGGTTAGAAAAGAAAGGAAAAGAAAAAGGAAATGGAAATATTCACTCCTCTCTGTTTTGGCCTGGGTGGCTGCTCAACCCGACCTACTCTTCTCCCACTTCTGACGGCCCAAACCATGGCCCAGCTCCCCACTCCGCTTCGTGTCGGCCCGTTCTCCTCTCCCGAGTGGGCCTGCAGCGCCGCGGCCTAGCAGCTACCGTGCGGAAGCCCGAGTCCCTCGCTCTCCCTCGCTGACACCCTGGCCCCGCCTACGTGCCTCGCTGATGTGTGGGACCTAGCTGTCAGCCGCACCTCCTACCTACATCGTCTCGACGTCGGACTCTGCCTCAATTGGGAATCCACCAATGCGACATTTGCTCGTGTCTTGGCTTGCACTGCACGCCCCGAGCCCCATAAATAGCGCCCCAGTTCGCATCTATACACCGCCTCCTTTGCCCTAGCCCTAGTTTCATGCCACCGCTCTGGTGGATCTCGTCAGGGAGAAACCAGAGCCTACCGCTACCATGGTAACCATCATTGGAAGCCCCTCTGTTGACTCGCATAGGTCGTCGGGAGTCTCTCCGTGGTAGCAAACCTCCCAGCACCGTCCTATGTCTCTTTCTTTCACTCTATCGCTCATACGCTGCCGCTGATTGTTCGTAGGTAGACCAGAGCTTCCATCGAGCTACACGCCACCACCAAAATCTCCCCGGCCGACATGAGTACCCTAGGTGAGTTCGTCTTCCCTTGTTCTATCTTTTAGTGTTATTCCTATCAAGTTTCGAGCTCAGAAACCCGCTTCCGGTGAAGTTCCGGCGAGGTGCTCGCCGCCGTCAATGGAGCACCACTGGCTTGGTCCTGTTCTGGTAGCAGATTAAGCCCCAATCCGCCTCAGCCGTCTGATTCAAGAACAACGGTCTAGATTAGAACTTACCCTTTCATTGGCATATTTGCACAAAAGCCATTACAATTATTTGAGGTTTAACCCGCGGTCCCTGTCTTTTTCTAAAGAGTCCCTCGGATTTTTGATTTTAGAACCCGCAGCCCATAGCACTTTTTCAGGATACGTTTTCTTCTTTAGAAAGTGTAGTTTCCTCGGTTTAATCCAAAATACGTTTTCAACGGTTTATAGTTTTGCCACTAATTTTGTTTTAGCCATAAAATCTCTATTTTAACTCTGATTTGATCTGTTCAACTTGCGTTAGGTTCGTAATTAAGTAATCTACATGTTTATACTACTGTTAAGTAAGTTTTCAATTTTTAAATTTGAGGTTAGATTTAATCTATTATTTTACTAAGGGAAATCTTGTTTAATTCGTAACTTTTTCGTTTTAGCTCCGATTTTTGTGATCTTTGCGTCTGTGTGATCATAGCAAGACGTAGATTCATTTTACGAACTTTTCATCTTGATTTTATGGTGATTGGTGTACTGTTCTAATCTATAGCTTTTGTTTCCTATGTATAATTGTATGGATGCTTGTGTGGTGCTGTTTGATCTCGAGTAGACATTGAGTTTTGTGTTGGTGATCTGGAGCAACTCTTTGAAGATCAAGACCAGCAACGATACTTTGAATTAAGGCAAGTATAATATGAGGCTCCTTGTTACCTATTCACTTTAATGCAATCTCAATTCATGTGCATATGTTAATGAACTGCTTGGAGTCTACCTACCTTGATATTGATTATCCTAACCTTGATATACCTATGGGTTTTGCATGTGGGTAGTATGCTCAGTTTGCTCCAACCAATATTGACTAAAGAATACAATTAAAGATATATGCAACATGGTATTAAAAGATGCTTTTTAGCAACATGGAACCAAGGGGGCTAGAGCATTGGGCCTTTTCTTAGGGTGCTCTAGTTTCTCTCCATAAGGACTTATCTTTAAGTGACAACCCAGGACTTACAGTACAACCATGAGGACTACAGGGCTCTAGTCTTAGTCTAGTACCTTGCTCTTTCTAGTTTGTAGCAGTTTATCGAAAGGGCAAGAGGGGCATACCAGGCTAGGTATGGGCCTCATCCCCAGGGTGTGTACTATGCTGCGTGTATCAGTGCCACTTTTGGAGATGACTCCATAACACTTGGGAGATGGAATCCTTAGTGACTGCTCCTTATTAGAACGACTAGGGAAAAGCTTCATAGTGTACCCTGCCTGCTCACCTTGAAAGTGTTTTGGGAGTTGCAAACCCGGGCATATGGGTAACACGACTCGTGGTGAAAGTGTACAACCTCTGAAGAGTGTAAAACTGGTATATCAACCGTGCTCACGGTCACGAGAGGCCTGGACCCTTACTGAATAGTTGGTTACTCGGGTGGTTTGGGTTATGACTAAAATTGTTGATATCTCTAATTATTCATATTTGGGAGCCTAAGCATAACATAGCAACTTATGATTAATAATAAAATATGACCAACTAAAAGTGCTTACCATAGTTTTAGCCGTGTCAAGCCTTTTGAGCCTGCATCCCCTCATGTTATGCTTGCTAAGTGGTAGTAGCTTACGCTTATTTTATTTCAATACTTTGGCAAAATCCCGGATGTGTACCAGATGGAGGTTCTTCAGTGGAGTTTTCCAAGAGGTGTTAGGCTTGTGATCAACCAGTTGACGATTCCTGTGGTGTTGGAGGCTTCGCCAGAAGAATAGAGTTATAGTATATATTGTAAAGTAAAACTATGTCTTTTGTAACAACTACTTATCAGCTATGTAATAAAGGCATTGTCTTTCATATTACCCCTTCATTTGTAACTATATGTGTGAATTGAATCCCTGGGCACACATATGGTGTGTATCTAGTTTTGACCTTAAAACCAGGTGCTACAATAGCTTCTTGCCATTTAAACGAGTAAACGCTTCTCATGGCTTCTTCAAATGAGGTGGGATCACCCTTCATTTGAATTTCTTTACTAACATAGACTTCATAGTCATCTAAAAACTAGTTTACTAATTCTTTGAGACCTTCTAGGGTTTCAGCTACTAGCACTTTTATATGGGGCTGTTGTTGGTCTTCATTGCTAAGAGGCAATTGATTCTACAGGCTCCTATATCACAAGATCCTTGTTTATATTATTCATCTTCTTCGAAAAGCCAACAACAGGTGTTGTATAAGTCAAACAACATCAACAAGTATTGAGAAATTTGTTGTTTTGAATCACCGAAGTGGGCGTGCAGTTCCGCTTCCCTTCAAGTCTTAGGTCTCTACATACCTCTACATACCATGATCCCCCAGATCTTCCCATCTTTTATAAAGATAGTGTATCTTCCAATTTCTTATTTGGGTTCAATCTGTTAAAACCTTATATGGCGCTTTAAGCACCGCTTTAATATCTTTGATGGTGACTATGCTATCTTCCTCTCGGAACTTAAAAAAATTCAGGAATTCAGTTGTTTCTCTGCTTAGGGGTATCATTGTTATGACCGACGGTCACATTCATCAAAATCTTTATCACTCAGTTTCTTACAAAATCTGTATCTCACTCTTAATGAAGAGTACACATTCATCAACATCTTTATCTCACTCTTAATGAAGAGTAGTTTCTTATTTGATCTTAATTCTTACTCTTAATTCATCTCACAATTCTCCCCCCTCGAAATATGGCATGAACTATGCTGTCATAATTTCGAGAACTATTCAGGAAAACTATGACCGAGGAGACACTTATTACTTACTTCATTCACATGATTACGTCATGCAAACAAAGTTATTTCTTGATCCGTATAGGAGTACACTTTTTTCATTTACTTCAAGAACTCATCGAGGTCTTTTATTAACTGTACTTTTGCAAGTCACGTTTGCATCTTTTTCTTGTCTTTTGATTAGTATTGACCATGACGGTGCATTTCTATTGTGCCATGGTTAATACTAGGATAGTATAAGAGCTACCCAAACATCTCTCGCTATGCGAGATACAAAAACAAATGAGTCATCATAAAACTTCTCCCGCCATGCAGGAATGACTAGCATAAGAACTATGCCAAACTTCTCCCCATGCAGGATAAATCTATATACAAATTACCGTAACGAAAAAATTAGTCATGATGACCAAAAACATTCACTTATTATTTGTTTTTCAATTAAATCTTCCTGTTGGTTCCAATTTAATCAGAAAATTAGTAAACTAACAAAAAAATTGTCCTGGACTGGCTTGACTCAAGCCTTTTCATTCACATATCCCAACATTGCAGCCCATTGGCATGCAGCCAAGTAATCTTGTCGGCTTAAAAATAAAACATACAATATGCTTCTGCATCAATTCTACATCACCATTGGGCAAAAAATAGAATTAATACATAAAACTCATAAATTAACTTGAAATCCAAATAACTACACTTCAAAATTAAATTCTCCCGTTGGTTCGAATTTAATTAGAAGATAATCAACTTCATTGCAGCGGAAACATGTTAATAAAATACATTATATTAGTTCAGAAGCATTTCTTGGTCCTTATCTACTCTGTGAAAAATTGACCATGTTGGTGTGAAATTTATCAGAGATTTAAACCTCAAACTTGAACTCAATATAATATTGTCACCATCAACGTTGGTCAGAAAATGACAATACCATAATCTGACTTAAACAAAATGGACTACTCTTCTAATTTAAATATTCACGTTGGTTCCAATTTAATTAGAGGATAAACATAATCAAAATTTACTAAATATAACTGCTATGTGAATTAAATTCTCCCGTTGGTTCGAATTTAATTAGAAGATAATCAACATTAAACTTTGCTATTTTTCTTTGAGCTATTAATCATTTTCCAGGAAATAAATAATTTACTGGAAAAGGAAAAAAAGAAAATATTACGGTTCTTCGGCCCGACAGCAAAGCCGGCCCAGCCTACGTTGTGCGCGCGCGGCTCCCTCCCAGGCCGCAACCTGGGCCTAGGCCGAGAAAGTGGCTCGCCCGCTTGCGCCCACCTGGACCAGCCTCCGGGCCATCGCCTTTGCGCCGTTGATGCAGATCGGATGGCCACACGCGCGTCTCGGTGGATCAAAACCGGCGATGGCGATGCTCCCCCAGAACCCTAGCTCACTCTCTTCACTTCCCTCTCTCTCTCTTCGGTGCCAAGATGGAGAGGCGACTGTAGAGTGGCGCCGCCGCTGGTCCCTTCGCCGGTGAGGTCGCTCGCCCGAGGCTGAGCGGGCTGCCGTCGAACGGTCTGGGCGACTGTCACACCCAATTTTAAGGATAAAATTGAATGCACTAAACTCGTATGTGCCCAGGAATCAATCACACACACAAGCTGACAAATTACAATAGTATCATCACAGTGTCTCATACATCAGAGTTATAATAGAACTTAGTCTCATACATCACAGCGGAATAATAAAAATAGAATGAACTCTCGTGGCCGTCATCATAGGGAAGGTCAACTGGTTGACCACAAGCCTAATAATCCTCCGGGAAATCCTCATACCCGTTGTCATCTGTTACCCATCCGGGATTTTTATCCAAGTAAAGAAAATAAACAAGTGTAAGTACATTCCGTACTTAGCAAGCTAACATGGGGTTATGAAGCTCAAAAAGGATAGACTCTAGTTTACTGCAGTTAGCATTTTTAATAGGTCAAACTTTTATTCTCAAGTATTATCAAGTTATGCTTAAGCTCCCATTTAAGCCCATAAGAACAAATATCGGGGTCAGGTGTACCATATATCATCATTGAACAACTTTAAATGATCATCAACAATTTAACCAGTTATTCTGTGAGTTTTCCGGGCCACTCGTAACCGTGAGCACGGCTGTTATAACAGTTTGTTACCCTCTGCAGAGGTGGTGCACATTCACCGCGAGTCGTGATCCCCATACGCCCGGGTTAATTACTCCCATGTCACTACCAAGGTGAGCGGGCAGGGTACACTATGAAGCCATTTCATAGGTTTCCCTAACAAGTTAGGGCCGCTAGGTTTCCTTGGCAGGCAGATGTAGGGACCCCCCTTTCCTATGGCACAAATCCATCGCGGCTATACTCATAGGAACAGAGGCAGCCCTATACCCAAAGTGGCAAGCCCCATTTGCGCCAAAAAGGTAACCTCTAACCAGCTAGAAAAGGTCCTATTACTGAGCTAAAGTCAGAGCCATATGACTCTCCCGGTTGCACTGTCAGTCCCAGCTTTTGCCGACAGATAAGTCCTTATGGAGGGCCGGGAGCAACATGAACCAAGGTCATTTGCACTTTCGCCCTATGGAACAATTGTTATAAATCATGTCACTCACTTTGTTCCATAGTATTATTCATCAACATGTATATCAAATTCAGTTAGAGCACTAGCAATCTACCCATATGCATTTAACCCATAGGAGACAAGGAACAGGATAACAATCACTAGGATGTCCTTACGAGTATCAAAATTAGACACATGCAAATGAGTAATTGATTAGAGTGAAATAGGACATCAAGGAAGGCCCATGTTATACTTGCCTTGGTTCAAAAACTCGTGCTGGTCCTGCTGGTCGTAGAAGAGTTCTTGGTCTCCAACGTTTTCCTCACCGTCTGAACGCGACCAACACGGCAACATACAACATTCCAAAAGCATTCATGCAAAGCAAACATTCCTATCATTAGAACAGTACACCAACAGTATTGAAAACAAGATAAAATATTTGTAAACATATTCTACGTCTCGCTACGATCACGTCAACGCGAAGTTCACGAAAAACGGAGCTAAAATGCGAAAGTTATGATTTAAACGGGTTTTCCTATAGCCATATATTTAATTAAATCTAATCATGAAATTAAAAAGTTCCAAACTTGACTAACAGTAGTTCTAACATGTAGCTTATGAAATTACGAAGCTAACGCGATTTGAATGGATCAATTCGGAGTTAAAACGACAATTCTATGAGCGAAACAGTTCGAATGGCATTTCTGTAAATACTGAAAGCGTACTTTAGACTAAACCAGTGAACTATACGCTTTCAAAACGAGAATGCGTACTCGAGGAAATACGCTAAGGACGGCGGGTTCTATTACGCGAAAACAGGAGGGCTCTTAAGCAATTTGACCCACGAAGGGGTATCGGCCAACGATGGCCGTCGGATTAGAAATGGACGGTCAGCAATGGATCTGGGGGGTTCGGCCGGCCGGAACAGTAACACCGGCGAGGCTCAGCCATGGCCGATGGCCAAGAACACGCCGGCGAGCTCGGTTAGGGGGCTAGGGTTTGCCAATCGAAGAACTGAGAGCACCAGGGTTATCGGGGGAAGCAAGGGGTTACGGCTAGGCCAAAAAGGTGGCCGGAGGGGAAGGTTGGAGCGGCGGCCGCCATGGCCAACGGCCAAGAGCTTCCCGGCCGCACGCAAAACGGACACACAAGCCATCAAACGCCAAGGTGAATGACAGGGAGAGAGAGGAGAGCATGGGGGTCTCACCGCGGGGAAGAAATGGGTCGGAGATGGCTCGGGGAAGGCGGTCCACGGCGGTTCCAAACTCGGTGGACGGCGGGGCTTCTCCGAGCGACGGTGGCGGCCTCCGAAGCGTGAGCGAGGGCGAAATTGGAGCGGAGAGCGAGAGAGGAACGCGCAGGGGCTCGGCTTCGCTTAAAAAGAGGCCGGGGCGAGGGGAGGGCGATCCCACGACGCGCGACGTGGGAGCGGGCGGCGGTTGCGGCTGACGCGCGCTGCGGTTGCGGGAGGAAGGGGGCGGCACTGACGTGCGGGCCTGGGCGTCAGCGGCTGAAGGAGGAAAGGGAGGCGCGGCGGTTGCAGCAGGGGTGCGCGCGACTTGGGCCGGCGTGGAGCTGGGCTGTCGCGGGGGCAGCAGTACCGCCCGAACTGGGCCGGCCCAGGAAGGAGAATGGGAGGAGGGTAAGGAAGAGAGGTGAGCGGGCCAGCAGGCCGAAATGAGAGAGAGGGGGGAGATGTTCATTTTTCCTTTTTATTTTCCAAACAAATTTTTTTTCCAAAAGCATTTTCAAATAATTTTTGAATTCATTTGACCTCTAATTCATGAACAATCATCCCATGAATAAATGTTGCAGCAGCATGTATGCATCAAAAGATTCAAATCTCATAATTGATTTTAATTCCCAAAAATTATTAATTTCCTATAATTGAATGCACACATAATTGCATATTTAAATCAAATTTACTATTTTAAAAAGAATTCAAATTTTAGGGTGTTACAGCGACGGTGCCCTTGACTCTGCGTGGCTCCACTTCCCTTTCTCTCTCTCAGAGGCAGCCACCGACTGATACCGTTCAAAGGTGGCACCGTCGTTGGCCCCCGGAGCTGAGCGAGAGAAGGTGGCGCCGGCACTGGCCCCCTCGCCGGCACGCACACTCCCCATCGAGTGAGCGCGTCGCCATCGAGCGGCCTAACCGTGGCGCCCTAGCATGGCCGTAGTACACCGGCGCGGAGGCCCTTCCCTGGGTGATCTGGTGAGTGGAGGCCGGCGAGGTAAGCCGCCTCCCTAGCCCTTCCCCTTTCCCCTTGATCTTCTCTGTTTAGATCTTCTTTCTTTTCTTCTCGGAGCTGGTCCGATTTAGGGTTAGGGTTAGGCTTAGGGTTAGGGTTAGGCCTACTATTCATCTTCCCCATCTGTCTTCGTGGGTTAGGGTTAGGGTTTGAGTTGTTCTCGAAATCGAGACCCCTTTGATGTTCTTTTCTTCACCCGATTAGGGTTAGGGTTCACATCAAACCCTTTGCTTAGATCCGAATCGGATCTCTCACCTCCTTCTAATTGCTGCTACCCCTACCAAATCTACGCCTAGAAACCTGTCTCTGATACCATTGTTAAGTGCTTAGGATCATCTAGGTGTAAATTAGTGGGTGGATTCATTTCTATTTAGTTCAAATTGATCAAGTACATGACCCAGGAGAGGGAGATAGACTCGGGAGAGGGAGACAGAGTAGGGACCCATACCTTCGGGCTTGGCAGAGAAGGTGGAGGGGAAGAAATCGCTATGGTAGCGGTTACGTAGTGCGTGGTGGTGTAGTCCAGGTGCCGGCGATGCGGTCGACGGCACTTGCCGTCACTTGCAGGGCTGCCCACGATCGGAGGGGCCTTCTAGGGTTACTTCGGTGGGTCAGTGGCGGCGGTAAACCTCATCTCTTGTGCCCTGGCCCCCACCTTTCTCTTTATATAGCGCTGTGTGACAGAGGCCCGCCGACCAGTGGTCGGTTTAGCGTCCCCGATCAGGATGCAGTCAAGGGGTCCGATTGGCCATTGGGCCAATTGGTGGAGATCAAACTAACAACGGCGATCTACCAATTCGACATGGCCGTGTACACCAAGATCTTCCTCAAGTTCTCAAAGAGGTTCTGGCCTGAAGGGAAAGGGAGAGAGTTCTTCCTCTACGCGAGCAGCAGGAGAGGTTACTACGGAGTGTGGCAAGTACAGAAAGCATCAATACTGTTATTATTAGCCTGTAGTTGATAGGAAGAATTAAATCGAAATATGAACGAATACTGAACATTTTGCAACAATATATGATCTACTCAGGAGTTTGAGAAGCAGTATCCTGGTGCCAACGTCCTCCTTGTCACCGTAACCGACGAGGAGTCGAGGCGTATTGAGCAACAGTCGGACAACCAGACCAAGGCAGAGATCATGCAAGTGCTGAGGAAGATGTTCCCCAGGAAGGACGTCCCGGATGCCACCGACATCCTTGTCCCGAGATGGTGGTCTGACAGGTTCTACGAGGGCACCTTCTCCAACTGGCCAATTGGTGTCAACCGCTACGAATACGACCAGCTTAGGGTATGGTATACTACAGATTTTTTATTTTGTGCTTCTCTATATGTTGCCATTATGCTCATATTTTTGAAGGCCTCATCCTTTGAATTTGAACCTCTCTTTTTTTCTGCATTCTAGGCACCGGTTGGAAGGGTATACTTCACCGGTGAGCATACCAGCGAGCACTACAATGGCTATGTCCATGGCGCTTATCTCTCAGGTAGATATATATGTATTCACATGAGGTCTTCAATTGCCTACCCTTGAGCTTGCCAAGACTTCTAGCGAGTGATATAAGCTTAACTTGCACTTACGGCGTGAATTTCCATTGTATATTTGTTGACAGGTATCGACTCTGCTGAAATTCTCATCAACTGCAAGTACCATGTCCAGGGCAAGTATGACTAGAAGCTCCAACAAATTAAACGCCTCCTCTTGTTGTACCACCTATGGATGGCAGCCATGTCTTGGCGTCCCTTTTCTCCTTATTGCAATAAGGCGGCAGATTTATAAAGCTTCAATGCCTGTTACCATCTATGATTTGTGGTTAAGTATTCTGCTTAAGTACCGTGTTACCATCTATCGATCTGTCAAACAAAACTTTGTACCGCGTAGTTCCAGTGGGAAGAGCACAATTTGTTGTCACCCGACACACACAGCAATCAGGCTCAATGCAAGGAAAAAACCGTCATCACATTTGTGCAAGGAGTGGTGAAACATTTTGTTCTGGTGTTCACGATTCATGATCCCCATAGTCTTTTGTGTTTCTTTTCCTCTCACCCCTGCATTACAGAAGCGTCAGTTTGGATCAATCAACTCCATGGAGATTAGGGGAATGGACAGTAGATCAATCTGCACAATTACGAAAACACCTCATGATTCACCGTTGGCGTACATAACCGATTACGATGTCGAGGAGTGCGCGCATACGTCAAACAAGACTTCCTTTCTGCCGATCTTGTGGACCAACTCTTGGCACCCGACTCCTCTCATGAAGGTGTTGATGACCTTGTTCTCCGGGACGTTGGGGAGCTCGTTGTGCTTGCAGGTGAAGCGCTGGATGTAGTCGCGGAGTTGTTCCTCGCGCTCGCGTTGGCAATTGCATTGGTGAGGTCCCACATGGTGCTGGGCTTGGTGTAGGCCCCCTCGAAGTTGTCGATGAGGAGCCTTTTGAGGTCGCTCAACCCTTCAATGGTGTTGTGAGGAAGATTCTCGAGTTAGATGTGGGCTAAGTCAGTGAGGTGCAACGGAATGTACTGTACAGCAAAGAGGGTGGTACCCTACGTCCAGTGGAGAATAAATCACTTATACAGTATGCTCGGTGATTTATAGGGGCACTGATGAATGTGCCTAGTGTTCCTAGCTATGAATATCGAATCTACGAATGAGTTACCCCTACCTCTCCTTATATAGTTCGGGGTAGGGTTATAGATGAAATGTCGAATGATATATATCAACAGTTTCATAGTTTGTTACAAAGAGAATCTATCAGATCTTATTGGATCAACTTGGTCCTCAAGGCTATCTAATCGATATCTTGCTTTCCATGTACCTTATGCACCCTGTCCGGTTTGAGTCTCTTCCTTACCAGGCAGCAATGATGTTCATCCTATCACATCGATTAAGGGGTTAGATATGGTAGTTATACCTCTGTCGGATCCAATGTCAGCAGTGATGTCAGTTTAGAATATTACTAGATATATGCCCATGCGTTGAACTGGGGCCATAATTTTTTGGACTGGAACTCAGTAATTCGACATGGACACGTAAGCTCTGAGGATTTTGTATCGGATGTAGACACGTGGATCCAATCTTTGTATCAAAACCGGGTATAGGACGTGGACGCATGAGCTCTGAGTGGAGGATGATTCGTATCGGACTTGGACGTAGGCACGTGAGCAGGGATCAAGACTGGTACCATCGAGTAGATGATACGTTACTGCTTTTTAGCAACAGAGAAGAAATTTATTATAATGTACTTTTTTGTTATAAAAAGAAATAGTACCATCGCACGCTAGACCTAAGCCTTTCCACCTAGCCACTATATCAAGGTCTCTTGTGAAAATTTCACAGCGATGTTGGCGCCATATGAAAATTCCACTTTTTTTAGCAGATATGAAAATTCCACTTGCATCTCTTCGTTCTGTCCTAATGGATCGATTTTGGCTCTAGGGGAGCGGCATGGTTCTTATTCCCTCCTTTCCCCAATAAACCAATTTTAAAATTGTTTAAAGTCAAATATCTTTAAGTTTAATCAAATTTATAGAAAAGTGCACCTTAAGATAATTAGATATGATATGAAATATATGTTCATAGTCTACTTATTTGGTGCCATAAATATTTTTTACCTTTTCGATAAATTGAGTTAAATTTAAGAAAGTTTGACTTAAGACGTACAACTCTAGAAGTTTGATTATTTGGAGATGGAGACAGGCATTTCTTTCCATTGCAGACGAGTGGGAAACACAAACATTGAATGCATGAAACATATAAACATGCTGAAAATAGCAAGACACCTAGCTTGATCCGCCGGCAGGCGGGGACTGCTTTTCCTTCCAGTTTGCACCACTGTCAATCAAACACAAGTATATATATAATCACGTCAATAATCAAGATCGAACCATAGTGACAAATAAATGGAAAATCACCACAGAATCTGTTGCTTGCTTACCTAAACGTCATGACGGTGGCGATAAGAGTGCTGAGGAGAAGGCAGATGAGCACGACATCAAGATGCTTGGTAGGGAGATTCAGTGCCGGATTCCTCACAGTCGAGGCCATCATCAGATAGATCCCAAGAATGATGGTGAGGAAGAACAGGAGCCCCACAGCCCCTGGCGCTATCTCGTCGTTGTCCTTCCCAACAGCAGTGATGAAGTGCCTGACGACGGTCATGATCGCGCTGACGAAGCTGCTCCAGTTGAGGATCAGAGACGACAGCTCGAAGATGCTGTCCAGCTCCTTGCTCGCAGCCTTGCTCCTGTCATCGGCGCTCTGCTGCGCGGCGTCCGGCGGCGGCGGCGGCGGCTTGGGCGGCCATAGCTTCTGCTGGAGGTGGGAAGCGAAGACGACGAGCGGGAGGAAGAGGATGGCGTAGGCGTGGTCCATGTCGAACGCGATGAAGATGAGGTACGTCATGAGGAGCAGGTGCAGCGATGAGAAGTAGACCAAGGCGCTGCCCAGCTTCGCCTTCGTCTTCAGCGACAGGAGGTCGGCGCAGATGGCGAGAAAGAAGGGCGCGATCGCCATCTTGAAGGCCGTGTTGGATGATGCGTTGGCCGCGTATCCGATAAACGTGCAGACGGCGAAGCCGAGGGCCTTCTGCGAGTATTTGAGGCAGCGACCACGCTGTTCCTTATCGTCATCTGATGGGTTGACATGGACAACGCCGACCTGTTTTTATTCCAATTCGAACACCATTAGAGATAAGTTGCAGTGTTGCACTCGGTGTGGGAAAAAGTTACAATAATGAAAATAAATCTGGCTTCATCTCTTGTCACAAACCGAGTACTTGTTGACAGAGAATTAAACAAGGAATTGACTCAACAAATCAATGACTCGAGGTGCCAAGAACGAATGTATCAAAAAGTATTAGGACATAGGAGGAATAATTCAGAGACCATGCTAAGAAAAATGCAACGTGCATATGTTTTAACCTAAGTACAACATGTACGAGGTGCAATACATGAGTTGGCTCTATGATCGCAAAGTTAAGAGTTTAACACATATTTTTTTAAGGCCAGTTTGGTTGGTGCCGTAATTTGCCACGCCTGACCTTCAGTAGATGACTGTGGCTGCCACAGAAAGTGTGGCAAGCAAAATCGAAGCCACACTTGCTAAGAAAGTATGCCACGCCATAATTGTGGTAGTGAACTAAACAACTACCTAAAAACTATGACATGATCAACGCGGAGCATCTCAACCTAAATTGTATTGATAGTGTGGCATAACCAGGTATGAACAATTTCGTTTTTAGGGGAAATGGGTCAAAACTCTATATCGACCGATTAATTTGGGAAACCCGGTTAAAACCACGACACTACGTAGTAGCTAAACTAGGCCTCACGTACAGGCAGCCCCAGCATAGGAGCGAAGATGTGCCATAATCACGCGTAAGAACAGCAAGCCCCAGCACAAGGATGAATTGTGGCACAATAACAAACATCGAAAGAGCACACTAAAAAACAACACTATCATTCCAAGGCACCGTCGCAACATCACCTTCTAGTCCAGTGGCCACATGAGCTTCATGGACAATGCTTCCAAGGAGGGATATGATGCCCAAGGACGTCATCGCCGTCAAGGAGCCACAGAGGAGAACAGCTACACTACACGTGGACACCAGCATAATGGATGTAGTGCTTATTAAGCCTCCAAGGAGGGATCTCACGCCCAAGGGCATCACCGCCGTTAGCCCAGCCATGAGCTAGGATGAGTTTTCACCCACAGCCATGCAATGGTTTCACAAAAGAGACAATCTTGTGCAGCCGCCGCCATTGCACCCAACTACTTGCATTGAGCCCTCGAGTGAGGCACAACATCAATGAGCATCGTCGCCCTAAAGATCAGCCAGCCATATATCCAAGGGTGGGTGGACCACTGTGTGATCACATCATGGATCTAGTTGCTGCCAACCACCATCATGCCACGACGGTGCAGACGAACCAACTCCGGCCGTGAGTCCATGAGGGATGGAGATTGGAGACGAGTAGAACACCAGCCTGCTGTGACACCCGTGATTGGCGACCTTGGCTTCCAAGGACATTCACAGAAGATGGCCTCCTCACAGAGGGCGTCCGCCACCTGCTGGTAGATTCGGATAATCGGATGCATGCAATTGATTGGTGCCCTCAGCACCAACATGACATGGATCTACTAGCACGACGCCACATCACGCCACTAGGGTGCCAAAATGGAGAGCAAGCACAAGGGCATGCAAATCCGGACGAACCACCTAGGAGACAACCATATGTAGGCCCAACCACCGTGGACCCAGCAATGCACGCCGGTCGAGACACTGATCGGGGCTAACATGAGCTTGGTTTTGGCTAGATGGAAGAGGAGGAGAGGGTAGAGGGAGGAAGCAAGTTACAAGCAGATGTTTTTGGCATTTGCTACCACTCGTCGACCGGTAGCGGCAGTCCAGAGGAGCCTGGGAAAGGTCTAGGTCATGCATGGTGGAGTCGCATGAGAGATGACATGGAAATGGAGAAGACACTGCGCAGAGAACCGACCAAAAACAGTTTTTTTCATTGTAACAAATGTGACTGAAGTGACTTTGATGATTGATCTCATGTTTCCTAGTAGGTCGTAGCACATGATTTACATGTGTGCTAAGGGCCGGGCCAACTGGATGGGAATATTGTGGAACAAAACTCGTAAACTGGTGTGTGTATATATATATATAATATTAGATGTCTCAACGGAGGCACCACGTTAATTTTCATCAGACACACTAGAAAAAAGATAAATCTTAGAAATTCTCACAATAATTAGAAACATCTAGGCTTTAACTTGGTAGACTCTAATCATCATCACCGATATTAACCATTGGATCTATTATAATTTATTAAAAATTACCCACCACTGCCATTATGAAAAATACATAAAGTAACCCCCTAAGTTTGCATCTAAATTACCCACCTCTACCATTACACAAGATAATTCAAAATAACCCCCTATATTTACATATAAATTACCCACCTAAGCTATTATGAAACATAATTTAAAATAACCCCCTAGCATTGCGTCTAAATTATCCAGCTTTATTATTATAAAAGATAATTTAAAATAATCCTCTAACTTTGTATCTAAATTACCCATATCTACTCTTATGAAAGATAATTTAAAATAACTCCTAATGAATTTATAAATTATCCACCTTTAACATTATAAAAGATAATGCAAAGTAATATGTTAAGTTTGCATTTAACGTATCCATATATGTCGCTGTGAAAGATAATATAAGGTATTGCATTGATATTTGTATGTACCTTAGCCATTATAAAAAATAAACAAAAAATCTTTAAAATTTACAAAAAATATAGTAATATATATTAGTACAAAAAAATGATCAATACCATAAAGAACGATATATATCTAAATTAATTGCAGACTTCTATAATCATGAAATAAAATAACTATAATGCTATGTTCCACCATATATATCAAATAAACATGTATATGTTAGGATAAATATTCATTTTAACAACTTATGAAACATTGAAAATTGTTCATTTAATAAACCACGTATCAGTAGCACTTTATATTGATACACTATGATAATAAATTTTATAAGTTATTATTTTTAATAAGTTTATACATTTTTACTGCAATATTATTTCATATACGTATTATTAATTTAATTTTGTGCACTCTAGGATATATAAAAAATATTGCACACATATAATCCTATGATACAACAAATTCAACATGTTTAGTGTCGGGATGCAAGCCGAGTTTCAACTTATGTAGAAAACAATACTACTAGAATATAGACTCTTTTTAACAAAAAAACAATTTTTGAATAAAAAAATAAAGAATACTACAATATCTAATTAACATGTGAAAAAATTGCAACAACTTGATTAAAAGTTACAAGATAAACTATAGATTTAAGACTAGGTTTCAACTAAATACATATCACACTAGAAAAAAAATACTAGAAATTCTAACTAGACGTCTCCACTAGAGCCTACATGTTAATCCTCACAAGACTTACCATCAATTCGGTATAACCTAATCACCATTGATAGTAATAATAGCCATTGGATCTATTCTATTTTCTAAATAATTATCCATTTATGCTATTGTGTAAAAAAAGTATAAACTAACTATTCTTACAAAATGTCAATACAAATCTCACTGCGGGGATCTCCCCGATAGTTTTTTGCGTCAAAAAATATAAACTAACCATTGATTCTAACTAATATTACCCACATGTGTCATTAAGAAATATGATGTAAAGTAGACCTAAATATGCATTTAAGTACCGATATCCTCTTATTATGATCGATAATTTATATAACTCAATTTTCATCTCATTATTAGAAAATTAAATACCACCTCAAATCTATATCTAAATTATCAACATCTCTTATTGCAAACAAATTGTTTATATAACGAATAGAGCACGTATATGTTTCTACCTTACCCCACCTCTATCAATATTACTATAGTAAGATTTAATTAAAATAAATAAATGTGTAGTGCCAACATGCATGAACAATAAAATACATATGTTATATTTCATCGCCTAAGAAATATTTTCTCAATAACTCATATACTAATGATGCTAACAGATTATAAAACCATATTAGTAACCATAACATATAACTTATATAGATTGTTACTTTAGATATATTTATGTATTTTAACTAAAATAATTGATATGTTATATCGATAGTATAACCATAACTGTAAATATAATTGCTTGATAGTAATTAGTAAAGTTCAATCGAGAAGTGTGGGAAACCACTGGTGGCTATGTTTTCCTGGGCCTTTAAGAATACTTTAGAGTACAAAGTCGATCACTATAAGGACAGTATCAAAATTCTCTTGCGGTTAGCACTGGTACCCCTGTCCGAGATCTCACTTCAAGCCCTATGACTTATCTTATGCGATATGGTCCATGATTCAAATAATGGCTTATGCTATTATAGTACTTGAGAACATACTCTATGACCTAAAATCTTTATTTTGAAAAGTGCAAAAAGGAGAGTTAATGAAATATACAATAAGCACAAGAGTTTCAACTTAACTTGAGAAGAGAAAAAATCCATAGCAGTCAATAAGAATAAAATTTGAAAAATCAAAATTTAGATTCATGACTTCATAAGATACATGATGCAACAAGAGCCACCATGATCAAAAGTAAGGTTTCAAAGTAATTGCATATTTAAAATATATAGAGGTGTCATGCAAAGAAAAAATTTGAATAAGGATAAAAAATATATAAATTAGTTCTTTTAAAAAATAGTAATTAATAAGTTTATGATAACTAGAAAATAAGAAAAAACATACAACTTAATATAAGCAATTCTTTATAGTCCAATTCGAAATTATAAGACGTTTTGAGTTTCTAAATACATAGCTTTTCTATACATGTAGATGTACTGTCTAGATACATTATAAAAATAATATATCTAAGAAAGCCAAAATATCTTATAATTTGCGCCAAAATATCTTATAATTTGCGGTACCTAATGCTTATTTCTCCTAAAATTCTAGCCCGTGCGAGAGCACGGGTTAATGGACTAGTATGGCTAATCAAATACACGGGGGTTCTCCGTAAACTGGTGTGTGTGTGTGTCTCTATATATATATATATATATATATATATATATATATATATATAATCATATCTAAATTCCTCATGTACGGGACTCCATGTACAGCAGCAGGCCAGGAAACAAACCTGAGCGGTTCTCGGTGATGCAACGTCCATTACAACCTCAGGTACTGAATTTTTGCTTCCAAACTCGGCAGGCTGTTGCGGAAGTAGCGAAGGCTGTACCTGATGAAAAAAAAGGAAGGTGTCAACTACTAGCTGCTGAACTGCGCATGGATAGTCTGTTTCTCAATCCGACCGAATCCGAAAACTAAAAAAATGAACTCATGATATGTATATGAGTTAGATATCAATATCCTACGTGTATCCGACATGATCTGCATCTAGTACCGAGATAAAAAAGAAGTATGAGATAAAATGCAGGATCACTAATATCCGTTTGTATCTAGACCGGTTTCATCCCCACTTTTTAATAATTAACTTGCACTGTATTATCAATCAGCTCATCAAAGTTTTACGGGGCCTAACTGCAATAATATTGCTGCAGTTGTACAATATAACATGCCTCATATGTTCTATAAATTTCTTTTGTACAACGGGAATAGTGCAATAATAGGTCCAAATAATATGGAAATTGCCATTGTATATCAAGATTCTGAATAAACCCGTGTGATGTGTCAAGGAAGGGAAATCAGTAGTATATCAAATTTTGAGGCATTCCCCGTTTCCATTATGCAGATAACGAAAATACTGCAGTGTTTGAGAGTTGTTCAGAAAGCAAAAGGCGTAATCAAATGAAAATGAATACTCCCTTAGTTCCAAATTATATATAAGATGTTTATTGACTTTTCTAGATATATAATTTTAGCTATGTACTTAAATATACACTATGCCTAAATACATAATAAAGACAATGTCTAGAAAAGCCAAAGCGTTTTATAATTTGGAATGAATGAGTAGTATATAGTCCTTAGTTAATTGGATCATTATGAAATTAACTTTTTGACCAATAATACTTAGCTTAATATCTTTTTGTATGTTCTGGTTGATGAAATCGGAACATGTTATTGTTTTCTTGATTTAAGTTACTCTCTTCATCCCAAAATGATCAGCATATTTTGATCAGGAAAAGACATAAAACAGATATTTTGACTCTTTATTTGTCTTGTAATATATTTTATTTGCTTAAGAGTTAAGAGAATCAATATCATCTCATATGCACTTTGAATACAAATCTACTAAAAAAGGTTTATGGACTAAACTTGTATATAATTTGACTAATTGTTGATCAAAGCTTGTGAAGTTTCAGTTTTCTGTATACAAAATATACTTATATAGGGAGTCGATCTGAGTGTTTTGTCGCACAGTAGAATGCAAACTACTTGTAGATCATGAGATTGTGAAATTCGATGCTTCTTTGGCATCAAACCACATAATTCCTTGAATGTGGCTACAAACATGTTTTGGAACTATGACATCCATAAGTTTTCCTCTTAAGATGTGGCTGCAAAAAAAATGTTCACCAGTCCAATTCTTCTAAATTGGACAGTGTTAACTCGATCTTCTTGTTTCAACTAAACTTTTTTTTTGCGAATTACACAAGTACAGACGCAAACGCTCAACACGCACGCATACTCACCCCTATGAACACACGTACGTAAACCCTACCCCTATGAGCACCTCCGAAAGAGTGTGCCGGCACATCACTTAATGCAAATTTCTTTAGAGGCTATATTACAAAAAGCCAAGCAAGTTAAAATGTGAAAAATAGTTTAAAAAGAAATGAACCACCCCTATAGGGTTTGTTCGTTTCATGTCAAAACCAAGGGGGTGGAGGGCCTCCAATCCCTTTGATTTTGGATCAAACAAACAAGGCCTTATGTGGTGATGGGGACAAAAAAAAAGGTATGCATGACTACCAATTAGGACTCAGATCAAGATATGTATACATTTTTTTAGAATAAGATATATATACATATACCCATGATTTGCACACACAACTACCAATGGTTTTGTTTATAGGTTTTTAATAGGAACCACACACTTGCAGCAGTTGGAGTATATTGTGTGCGTGTACGAGTTGGTGTGCGTTTGGTGGCCTTCCCTATTTATTGGGGGAAAAACAATAATTTCTTACCAACCATTATAATATTTTTTCAATCCATTATGTGCCACTGTTAGTGGCATGTCATTGTCACACCGGTAGTAGGTAAGGGATTGCAATTTCTATGGATATTGAAAGGGACCGAGATGGGGTGAATTAGGCAACTTAAAAATCTACTTTAAACTATAGCATTTAATTCCACCTTAGCAAAACCTATGTAAGAAAGTAATCTATCTAAATATGCAACTACGATTTTGCTAATGTGTTGCTATCTCTACCGCAGAAGAGTATTGCAACCTAGGTTTCAACCCTTCGTCCAAGTCACGTCTTGCATCCTATTGAACTTTAAAACAATTACTTGTAAATTCGTTAGTCCAATTTAGTTGTGTTGGTCATCAAACACCAAAATCTAAAGTAAATGGCTTAGGGTTCATTTTGCTTACAAATATGAAATAAGGAATTGTTAAAGAAATAAAGTTTAGAGAAAGGGTACGGTCACGGACAGAGAGATCTGAACAACCCATGCTATGTACATGGCCGTACACCAGACTAACCTGAGCAGCGGTCCTTCGCTGTGGACTGTTCAACCAGGGCCCTGTGTTCAACTTGCTGACATCTAACTCACGTGTCCTTCGCTGTGGACTTCTCAGCCTGATCTCTGCACGTGCCGCCATACGTGACTGATCATCACTTCGAGGCTCTTGGGGTGGATATAGGGGCTCCATTTCCTGAGATCAAAAGGAGGGGGCTTATTATGCATCAAACATGGATTCAGACGTAGCAAAGGCTCCAAAGTACTTATCGTCGCAGACCACGTTGATGCATGCATGAGATGTATGCTCAGGCATTGATTGTAGCTCAATTAGTTATGTTTGTTGCGGTGAAACACTTGAATGTTGAAACTCATGCACTTGAGTTGTAGTCTCTAACTCATCACAGGTGCTTACATTTTACGGTTCCTGTAACTGTTCCCAAGTGTTCTGGTGTGCATGCGTATGTATTGTGAGTCTTAAAAAAAATGTTAGCTAATTCTAATATATTATTGTTGTTGTATATAATCATTTCTATTTCTGGGTGTAGCAATCCAGAAAATACCCTCCGTAAATATTAGCGGTGAGTACAAGATGACAGGTGGGATTGAGACACATGAAAACCACTTATGACGGGCTCTGGGATTAAAATTGAACGTTTTAATAGTTGAGATGTCAAAGTTACCTGATTTTGTAGTTAAGGGTCAAAATTAGGCAAAGGCAAGAGCTGAGGGACCAAAACTAGACCTAATCCTATAAAGTTCTCTAATAACTCTTTCCTCGAATGCAGAGGAGGGTTGTGAAGCGTCACGCCATGGCATGGTGTGCGCTCTCCAAGCCTGATGAGGCAACCTACTAAATCAAAGCACTACTAGCTAGTATATTGCCCATGCTAACGCTACGATGACATTTAGGAAGTCATTAATTCTTTTATGATTAATAGTGTGCGCTTAGTACTGAGACTATAAACAACCTAATAAGGTGCGTCACTCCCACATGAGCCAATTGGCCAGAGCTTGCTCCTTGGTCATTGCTAGCAGCTGATGAGTTGTTGATCCGTGGTGTGGAAAGGGAGTCAGAGCCGTACATGGCGTTGCGAGATCCGTCAACTGGTGTTACTAATAAAGTTTCAAGATGTTCTAGATAACTTGTCTATAAAGCCCTTGTTTAGTTTCTTCAAACTCCTGAAAAGTGCACTATGCAAAAAGAAGATTCTCCGTCACATCAAACTTGCGATACATGCATGGAGTACTAAATGTAGACGAAATCAAAAACTAATTGCATAGTTTGCTTTAACTTTGCGAGACGAATCTTTTGAGCCTAATTAGTCAATGTTTGGACAATAATTCACAAATACAAACAAAATGCTATAGTAGGAAATCTCCAGTATGCAAAGTTTGCCTGCCCAACTAAACACCGCCAAAATCTGTTGGATATATGTGTTTGTTGTTATATGCGTAAAGTCCAATTTACATCCACCGTACCAACCATTTGATTTCCCTCCCAATAAAATATACAAAAGTTGACTCATTTAACCCCGGGACCTATTCAATTAGGAGGCCCGATGTTCAGTGTACGCAGTGCTATTGTTGCCGCAGAGCTAGGCAGCAGCCAGCCCTTTTCAAGACGGATCCAAAGTCTCTCTCTATTCCTTCATCCTTAATTTGTACAAGTTGTGCATTGGCTTGACATTTGCTGGGTAATTGTTAACATCATAACATATGTAAAAAAATATAAATCAGATTTTTGTTGGTTAATTTAATTTGATTGGTGTTATGTCATCTCATACTACTTTAGTATGGAAACACACATGAAAATATAACCGTGAAAAGGGGAAAGTATCAAGATATTTTTACGAAATCACATTCACATGAAACACTATGATATGAATTACTAACTTAAAAAGCAACTTATGTAATAAAGAAAAGGAAAACAGCAAATGAAAGACAAATTCTATTAGGGTTGAGCTGTTATTGATCTAGCTAGTCACAAATAAATATATAGTTTCGGAGCAGAATGAAGTATAGAGTAGATACACGTCGAGAATTTGTGATGGAAGCTAAGCGAGCCGGCGCACAAAGGATGAAACCGAATGGATCGAAGCAAAACAATAATGATGCATGATAAGCAAAGGTGAATGGGAAGGGAAGCATATATTTATTTTACCGTGGTCGTCGTCGTCTTGTTGGGGCGGGCGGTGAAGACCACCATGGACACGGCCTTCAACCATCGCCACCCCCGATCCCTTCTGCTCTCAAGGCCGTCGTCGTCACCGCCTGCTGCTGCATCTGCGCCTGCATCTGCAAGATGCTGCGCTCGACGATCCCATGAGTCGCCGTCTAGCTCGGCTGCAGGCACCACCAACTCCTCCATGGCGGCCGCTCGCTGGAGCCGTTGCCAGGGCTGCTCCTCCTCCGTTTCCATTATCCGCGGGCTGATCCTTGAAGAAGCTCAATTCCAGTTGGATCGGAGGCATGTACGTGCTTATATTTTGATTTGGGTGTGTGGGGTGGGGGTGGAGCTACCTAGCACCGCCTATATGGCTATATATATCGCTTTCATTTTGTTAATGAATCGCAGCACTGTACCGGCCTTGCAGCCGTACCACCATATATTTCTTCCTCGTGCTCTTCTGTGGCAAACTGGCAATGGCTGCTGTCCTGCTAGCGCTGTCATGCATGACGAACGCCTCGTGCTCTCAATTCGTCTCGATCCGATCCGATTCAGACTCGCAATTGACTAAGTCACAATATAATGTCAAAAGGTTGGACAAAGATGTTATATATATGCAGAGAGGAAGCAGACAAGGGACCGGACCGGAAGGAAACAGTCAGTGACAGCTGATCTATACTGCCGGCCGCGCCGCGTGCTGCTGTAAACTACTCCTACTACTAAATAGGATAAAAGTAGGAAGGAAAGAGCCAGTGGCTCATCGCATCAGTGGCGCCAACTGACCTCCACAATCTTCACTCAGTGATGCTTCGTTCAGGTTTCCAACACAAGGTTTCTAGTTATGATTTTTCCAACCGATTTATCTTACTAAGTATAGCTGATTGAACTTTTCTTTCCTCCTAGAAATATATCTCTTTTTCTTGCACGCCCGGCAGTGTTCGCCTACACGGCCGTATTAGACCGATTTACTCGGCAGCTTGGTGTGTAGTTTAGCCCATAAACGGTAGGTGGTAACACGGTGAGTCCGGCCGTGTAAACTGTCAAAATCAATCATACACGATCTCGACGGTCTACACGGCTCGTTGGCAACACGGTTTTGCACGACGAGTTCCGCGAGTAGCAAGACGTTTACGTACGCGATAACAGCTTCAGGCGGGAGAATGAATTTTTCAGTCGTCGTGCTTTCGTCCTTTTCTACTCCCAAACCCATTGGCCGCCGCCTCAATTTTGAAATCCCGTCGCACACACAGACACACTCCATCTGCCGTAGGTGGAACTTAATCTCTCTCTTCCCTTACATACATACATGTTTATAAATATCTGTAATTAGTTCGTCAGTCTTTGATTATAGGTGGAACTTGGGACGTGCCGGCGCCATGGCACGATCCTCTTATGGTTCATGCCGTTTCGGACTATGACCTCTAGGTAGGGATGAAAACGGATCGGATACGAACGGATATCACTCATATTATATTTGTTTTCATATTTCTGTTCGGATTCGGATTCGGACACGGATAGCATTCGGATACATATACGAATACGGATTGACTCGGTTACGGATACGAATAATGAGTATCGAATACGGTATGAATCGGATTCGGAGAAGGTCAGATACAAATATCTATTCGGATATTGAGTAAAAGCAGCATATATATATCATACGTGCGCAAACCATTACACCACTCTATGAGTCCATAATCCATCTAGATTAAGCCAAAAGACTAAAGAGTAAAGCAACAAATAAGATAAAGATACAGATACATCATACATCAAACATCATACAAGCACCAATCTTCGCGGCATGAGTAGAAATAGCCAAGCTCATGGCTTCATGGGTCTCATGGAGTCATGGTCATGGATTCAAGATCTACAATCCTTATATAGGCCATTTTTTCATTTAAGAAAGTTTGAACAAAATGTAGTTCAAATTTGTGACTAGTGTTTGATAAAACTTTCTCAAATGGGAAAATGAGCTATGTAACAATTGTAGATCTTGCTGAGATGATCAAACTTGGTATTCAGAGTTTTTTCATCTGAGGTCATTTAGTGTCTCATTTGAGCAAGTTTACCAAGTCAAATTTGGTCAAATAAAAAAACAACACTTTGACTCTAGTATTATGAACTCTAAATGACTTCAAATTGAAAAGTTTTGAATACCAAGTTTGTTCAACTCATCAAGATCTACAATTGTTGTTTTGGTCAACTTTCCATTTGAGATAGTTTGGACGGTTCAAATTTGTGATTTTTAAATTTCGATGCCTACAAACTAGTTTTCGGAACCCTAGATTGTCTCAAATTGAAAAGTTTTGAATACCAAGTTTGTTCATCTCATCAAGATCTACAATCCTTATATAGGCCATTTTTTCATTTGAGAAAGTTTGTATAAAATGTAGTTCAAATTTCACAAGTGTGTGACATAGTTTTAGAAAGTCTATATGAGATTCAAGAATTTGTGACTAGTGTTTGATAAAAATTTCTCAAATGGGAAAATGAGCTATGTAACAGTTGTAGATCTTGCTGAGATGATCAAACTTGGTATTCAGAGTTTTTTCATCTGAGGTCATTTAGTGTCTCATTTGAGCAAGTTTGACCAAGTTAAATTTGGTCAAACGAAAAAACAACACTTTGACTCTAGTATTATGAACTCTAAATGACTTCAAATTGAAAAGTTTTGAATACCAAGTTTGTTCAAATCATCAAGATCTACAATTGTTGTTTTGGTCAACTTTCCATTTGAGATAGTTTGGACGATTCAAATTTGTGATTTTTAAATTTCGACGTCTATAAACTAGTTTTCGGAACCCTAGATTGTCTCAAATTGAAAAGTTTTGAATACCAAGTTTGTTCAGCTCATCAAGATATACAATCCTTATATATACCATTTTTTCATTTGAGAAAGTTTGAACAAAATGTAGTTCAAATTTCACAAGTGTGTGACATAGTTTTAGAAAGTCTATATGAGATTCAAGAATTCGTGACTAGTGTTCGATAAAACTTTCTCAAATGGGAAAATGAGCTATGTAACAATTGTAGATCTTGCTGAGGTGATCAAACTTGGTATTCAGAGTTTTTTCATCTGAGGTCATTTAGTGTCTCATTTGAGCAAGTTTGACCAAGTCAAATTTGGTCAAATGAAAAAACAACACATTGACTCTAGTATTATGAACTCTAAATGACTTCAAATTGAAAAGTTTTGAATACCAAGTTTGTTCAACTCATCAAGATCTACAATTGTTGTTTTGGTCAACTTTCCATTTGAGATAGTTTGGATGGTTCAAATTTGTGATTTTTAAATTTCGACGCCTACAAACTAGTTTTCGGAACCCTAGATTGTCTCAAATTGAAAAGTTTTGAATACCAAGTTTGTTCAGCTCATCAAGATATACAATCCTTATATAGGCCATTTTTTCATTTGAGAAAGTTTGAATAAAATGTAGTTCAAATTTCACAAGTGTGTGACATAGTTTTAGAAAGTCTATATGAGATTCAAGAATTTGCGACTAGTGTTTGATAAAAATTTCTCAAATGGGAAAATGAGCTATGTAACAGTTGTAGATCTTGCTGAGATGATCAAACTTGGTATTCAGAGTTTTTTCATCTGAGGTCATTTAGTGTCTCATTTGAGCAAGTTTGACCAAGTCAAATTTGGTCAAACGAAAAAACAACACTTTGACTCTAGTATTATGAACTCTAAATGACTTCAAATTGAAAAGTTTTGAATACCAAGTTTGTTAAACTCATCAAGATCTACAATTGTTGTTTTGGTCAACTTTCCATTTGAGATAGTTTGGATGGTTCAAATTTATGATTTTTAAATTTCGATGCCTACAAACTAGTTTTCGGAACCCTAGATTGTCTCAAATTGAAAAGTTTTGAATACCAAGTTTGTTCAGCTCATCAAGATCTACAATCCTTATATAGACCATTTTTTCATTTGAGAAAGTTTGAATAAAATGTAGTTCAAATTTCACAAGTGTGTGACATAGTTTTAGAAAGTCTATATGAGATTCAAGAATTCGTGACTAGTGTTCGATAAAACTTTATCAAATGGGAAAATGAGCTATGTAACAATTGTAGATCTTGCTGAGATGATCAAACTTGGTATTCAGAGTTTTTTCATCTGAGGTCATTTAGTGTCTCATTTGAGCAAGTTTGACCAAGTCAAATTTGGTCAAATGAAAAAACAACACTTTGACTCTAGTATTATGAACTCTAAATGACTTCAAATTGAAAAGTTTTGAATACCAAGTTTGTTCAACTCATCAAGATCTACAATTGTTGTTTTGGTCAACTTTCCATTTGAGATAGTTTGGACGGTTCAAATTTGTGATTTTTAAATTTCGACGCCTACAAACTAGTTTTCGGAACCCTAGATTGTCTCAAATTGAAAAGTTTTGAATACCAAGTTTGTTCAGCTCATCAAGATCTACAATCCTTATATAGGCCATTTTTTCATTTGAGAAAGTTTGAATAATATCCGGATAATATCCGTTTTAATATCCGGATAATATCCGTTTTAATATCCGGATTATCCGATATCCGCCGGATATCGATGATATTACATCCGTATTTGATATCCGCCTAAGATATCCGTTTTATTATCCGTATCCGAAAAAAAATCCGGATATCCGAGTAACTATCCAGATAAGTGTTCATATTTGTTCGGTCGAACGGACGGTCGAATAAATATCCGTACCATTTTCATCCATACCTCTAGGCACACGGAGCACGTCGGGTCAAGCCAGTATAGCATGATAAGTATTTGCTTTCGGTCCAAGCACCGCCCAAGACACGCTGGCACGCCTTTGTGTCGTGCTGACTCAAGCACAGCCTTCAGAATATGTTTACTAGTTTTCTTTATCCACTTGTGACATAAAAAATATATATATATATATACCATTCTCATAAATGTTTTATTGATTTAACAATTCATTCAAGAATAAGATGAAAGATAGTATAGCAAGTACTAAAATATTGTATTATAGCGTTGTAGATGTGTTTAGCTTTCATTTTTTGTGCCGTGCAACCCAAGCACAGCCCCAAATATGGGCCATGCCATATAGCCCGTCGTGCGAGACGCTAGGCACGGCATGAAAATGGCACGGCCCAAAGACTATGCCACGGCACACCCTAAAAATGGCATGGCCAAAGTCCTAGCTCTAGTCTTGATTAACTAGTTTCCTTGCATAACAGATGGACTTTATTCGCTATAGCAGCTAACCTTAACAACAAATGAGCACGCAATAAGAAGAGTCCTAGTCCTAGCAAGCTGACCCCGGCTTCTGTTAGAAAAACAATGGTATATATACATAAGTAGATGTCTAGATATGCAAAGGAGACATGGGCGCGAAGAGATAAGTACGTTAGGCTTCTTATTAGTGTTGGAATCTCTTTATTTAGATTTGAGTCTCTGACCTTGATAAGAGCATATATATTATTTGTTGTCTCTCTTATATTATAGGTTTCTTTATTTAGCTAATTATTTATGCTTATTATTAGTTGTAGACTTGTAGTCAATACGGACCTACCAATAGCGCGAGGAGGTATATTATATGCTCTGCCGTATACATGCAGTCTCTCGTGTAAGTGTTCCAAAGATTATAGAATATATACATGCGTCGTCTCTTTGGACCAGTACACGTGTTTCTTCGTGAGAGCTGTGCGTGTGTACAAAACAACCGAGCCACCGAGATTTCTAGCTGAACTACGTACACGATGCCAACTACTCTTGCTATATATGTATATTGGACGTGATGTTACTCCTGCCATCCGTCAAATTAATCAAACGGTGATCGAGCGAAGGTTGTAAGTTTTGTGATACGTGTAGGTTAATTAAAACAATAAAGTTATTCTAGAATTATATTTTGTCTCTTAGCTCACTTTTAATTTTCAAGTCAAGACCCTTTCTGAAACCAGTATATGAAGTAGACTTGGCTACTATTTGTTCAGTAGGAGACAAATTAAAGCCACGCAGCGTCGATGAACCAAGGGAGTACCTATATAAACAACAGAGTGCCTATGATGAACACCCCCTCCTCATCTAGTTTGTTTTCAAAGAATTAATCATATAAATTCGTAATAAAAATTAGGCACAAAATGGAGCCAATGGTTAGTTAGCTTCAAACCATAGTTTAAAACAGCAGGCTATAGGCATTTAGCGGTAAGATTCTCCTAAGGCTAAAACCAAGCTATGGCAAGCTAAAAGAGCAAAATTCAAATACAAACACAAGGTCTCAAACCTTGTTATAGATTTTTTTGCTTCAAAGAAAAGAAATACCATACAGATTCACCGAATGAAATAGAGTCGGCGAATGAAGCAAATTCATTAACAATTCAATTTACATATAAAAATGAAAAAAAAGAGAAAGCACTGCCACCTTTCCTATAACTTGTATATATTTATCGGGGAGTCTCTTTCTCTTTTAACAAATGTCTAGAACTTAAGATTAAGAATAGGTGGAATATCACTTTCTTAACCGATATTCAAGAGAAAAGGATTCATAGAATGAGAAGAACTTTTTCTCTTGAACAAAATGATAAAAGAGAAACCGAAGACACATGCACAAAAACTTCCTATAGGAATACACAAGGAAATAATACAATTGACCAAAATAGATAATGAGGATCATCTCCATATCATTTTGCATTTCTCAACAAATATAATCTATATGGCTATTTGTTGGGACACGGTTATGAGTCGTGGAGAACAAAGTTCGCAACAGCAATAAGAACTAACGGCTAACGAGTTTTACGAACAGTGTGCAGGGAAAGGAAGCAGGGGCCTTCGCTCGGGCGATCGCATGAGGCGAAGGCCGGGAAGCTGCGGCGAAGGCACCAGGACACGGTCAGGGTGGAGGCTCTCGTGGTACGAGCAAAGGCCATGGCTCGAACGTCATAAGCGAAGGCCGGGAAGCTACGGCGAAGGCACCAGGACGCGGTCGGGGGCGGAGGCTCTTGCGGTACGAGCGAAGGCCATGGCTCAGGCATCGGAAACGAAGGTCGGGAAGCTCCAGCGAAGGCTTCCTGGGTGGAGGCCCCAGAACTAGGGCAAGCCCCCGCTCGGCGGCATTACTAGGCCATGGGCCGATGACGAGTCATCGACAATGGCCCAACAGGCAAAGGCGGTAGAGGAAGAAGATGCCCAAACTGCCCTAGGGGACTTGTATTAGCATAGGAATATTCTGGGATTGTACAGTAACCGACAAGGGGTAGGAAATGTAAAGAGTAGCTCTAGCAAACGGTGCCCTATAAAATGGGGACTAAAACTCTGTACAAGCGGGGGAGATACATTTATGAAACCCTAATCTAGCTAGGGCCCACCTTTCATTACTCATACCTTCGCCCAGGGCACAAGGCTGGGTGAAGGCCTTCGTTGTCCTTCTTTGTCTCAATCGCTGGAAACTGAATTTTCCAACATTGGGGCCCACCGCGTGTTGGCCAAGCAAGACCCATGATGGCAAGAAAGAGAACAGCCTCCACTAGGATTCCCATAGAGCCCTCGATGAGAGGATGACCTAGGCGTAGTGCCCGTAGCACCTACGCTAGCACCCCAGAAGATCAAGTTGAAGAAGAGCCCGCAGTCGAAGACCAACCTCCGGCATCCGAGGAGCAGCAAACCCCAAATCCCACTCCGGAACAAGAGCTTCAACAACTATCGGCTCAGTTGCAGAGCATGCAGCAAGAAAGAGATAGGGTCACAGCAGCCTTCGCCACAAATCAACGGGCAGCCCAAACATTAGCTCAGGCAGCGGAGATCAGGCAGCAGCTAGCCGTCCTACAGGCCGAGATACAAAGTATGCAGCCTTCGCAATCTAACTTCAACACGTCCAACCAGCTCCACTTAGCAAATCAAAGCCAACCCAAACCCCCGCCACATACCATAGCCCAACCAACCTTCGGCACACCCTACACTTCGCCGCAAACCCACAGAACCATCGATTCCAAATCACCACCATCTGAAGGCATCCAAAGCTCACCCTGGCCTCCCTCCTACAAACCCATCACCTTGCCCAAATTCAATGGAAGATCAGACCCACAACAATTTATCATGAGCTTTGAGACAGCAGTAGCTTTCGCTGGTGGAAATAAAGCGATGCTAGCCAAATCTTTCGTCATCGCAGCTGAAAGCGACGCACTAGCCTGGTATTAGATGCTGAAGCCAAGTTCAATCTATTCATGGGAAGTCCTTCACGACAAGATCTTAGTAAATTTCAAGGGGTTCACAAGTGAATCCTTGACTTCCATGGGTCTATTTCAATGCAAGCAGAATCAAGATGAAGCCTTAAAAGACTACTTCCAGAAATTCATGTAAATGAAAGTAAAAGCACCCAATGTTCCGGAGGACGTTGCTATCGAAGCAGCAATCAAAGGCCTTCGCATAGGACCCTTCGCAGCTCATCTAGCTAGGGAAAAGCCAAGGTCCATCGAAGACCTTTATAGCGAATTTGAAAAATATTACATATCTGACAATGACCTCCACAGAAGGCTAGAAGAACAAAACCAGAGCAAGCAGTTCTAGGGTAGCAGTAGAAACACCCAGAAGGGCAACAAAAGCCAAAGCCAGCAAGTCTTCAACATAGAACAACAAGGAAATAGCCAGCAGGGGCAGCAACCGGTGAAGGCAGGCCCAAACAGTGCGCCTCAAAAACAATCCGAAGGCAAGGGCAATAGCCAAGGTAGGAACTAGAATAGAAACCAAAACCAAAGGCAGTGAAGGCAATATTGTTTCTTCCATGGAGAAAACAAAGAGCATATCACCAGGGATTGCCCAGATGTCAAGGAGACCCAAGAATGGATCAAAAGTAGAGCAAATCTGCCACATCCACCACAACAACCCGCAAGAGAGGTGAACCATACCTTTGTAGCATCTCAGCAGCAATACTACCCAATTTACCCAAGCCTAAACTCCATCCAAATTCACTCATCCACTTTAGCCGTTGCTTACTACCCAAACTTCCTACCCGCATGGAGACCAAGTACTCAGCAGCAGGGGCTGACTAGCAACCAGCGAGCAGAAGCCAACCTCACCTACATAAACCCGAGGCCTCCACACATAACATTCATTGAGGCCAACTAGCCATCCCAAGTACACAATAGATAGCTAGAGGCATTGCCTTCGCCTCCACCAACATAGTTGGCAACACCCAAAAACAAACCCAACCCGGGAAACCAACTCAACCCTCACACACCTCTACCCGCCATCGGCATGATACTGCCTATAGCCAGAGGCTCTTTGATGGAGTTCCAAACAAAGAAACAGAAAAAGATCACCTTAGGTTGATCAACAACATAGCAGTTCAAGGCCTAGTGCGCTACATAGATTGGTCGAAGACGCCAATCACCTTCTCAGAACAAGATTTGTAGCTGGAAAGCTACCCTCGTACAATCGCCATGGTAATCAAAGCTAACATTATAGGATGGGACATCAGTAGGGTTCTCATAGACTTTGAAAGCTCTACAGATATTATCTTTGTCAATGCCTTCAACTAGAAGAAGCTAAGTAGGAGTCAGTTGCAGCCTTCGGACTCACCATTAATTGGTTTTGGAGGAAAGAGGATCGATGCATTAGGAAAAATATCCTTGCCAGTCTCCTTTTTAGGTCAGGAAAACACAAGAACAGAATATGTGACCTTCGATGTAGTAGATCTCTACTACCCCTACAACGCCATCTTTGGAAGAGGGTTTGCAAACAAGTTCAATGCAGCCATCCATATGGGCTACCAATGTATGAAAATGCTAGCCTAGCATGGAACCATTATAGTCCATGACAGTCAGAAGGAGGCAAGAAACATAGAAAGAGCCATCTATAAATCACAGCGCAATATCAACTCCATCGAAGTAGCCAAAACCAACTCACTAGAGCCTTCGGACATGCCGAAGGGAAAAATAGATCTCAAGGATCAAAAAGAAACAAAGACAATACCATTGGAAGATGCAGTCCCAGATACAAAGGTCACAATCTGAGGCAACCTGTCGAAAGAAGAAGCAGAACTCATAGAAACCTTAGCCAAGAATAAAGACATCTTCACTTGGTAAGCCTCCGACCTGAAAGGGGTTAGCAGGGATATCATACAACACTCCCTTGACATAAACCCTAGAATAAAGCCAAAGAAACAGTGACAAAGGAAAATGTTAGAGGAGATAATCTTAGCAGCAAAAGCCAAAATTCAGAGGTTGTTAAACGCAAACATCATCAGAGAAGTCAAGTACTCAGAATGGCTGGTGTTGACGGTAGTTAACAACCATTATAAATCATCAATAAAACATGTATAAGGGCACAATTGTGATCACTAATAAAGGTCTAGGGGTTTAAACTAACAAATTCCATGAGTTTTGGTGAATCTGTATTTTCTATAGGGTTTATCTAGAAAGCCATCAAGGTGGACCTACATGTCAGAATTAATCGTGCTTATCCGCTGTGAAATGGGCACCAGAATGTTCCAGGGGACACCACATCAAAGCGGGAGCCAAGGGGCTACCATGTGGGGCTGGCTAGCCCACCTATAGGCCACCTGGCCCCTGGGGCCACCTGTCAGCCTCCACCTCATTATGTCAGTTCTCCACTGTCTCCTAGGTTGCATCTACGTCATCCTTTAAGTCAGTTTGATCCAAGGGCTCATGTTGAACACTTTGGCCTACATATATCAGCCTCTGCCCCCTCCCTCAATAGATCCCTAAAACCCCAATTCATATCTTTAGGATCAGAGCCAGCAATCAAGAGAAGATTAGTCCTCTATAGGATCTAGTCTTATAAATAGAATAGCGAGATAGAGAGTGAGGGAAGGGTTTGGAGGAGGTGCCAGCCTATCGATACTCTCTCTATGGCTTGTAACTTGGCGCATCCAAGTTCTACTTGAGCTTGCCTTTGAGAGCTCTCTGGTAATCAACTTTTGATTCAAGTAAGTAATTGTTTATATTGTTCATCAGGATCACGACTCTCTTTTGAGTGCTTTAATCTATAGACGCTCTAGGTTAAAGTATTAATCACAAGTGTAAGTGTGGTGCTTTGACTTCGGTTAATCATGGATGCCCCCTGCATTCTGGAAGATGGTACATCACATATGTGACATAAGTTCTATATAGCTTGTACTATATAGCTTCGTTGATCCTTTGTAGTCCACCTCCCGTCTATAGGCGCATGTAGAATGCAATTGCGAAGGAAAGCATCCTCTGCTGGTGTCTTTCCTTAGTAATGTCTCTAGTTGAATAATAGAAGAAATAAGCTTACCCAAGTTAGAAGTAGAGAACCTCGGTTATCCTCTTTATGCTCCTATTTATCCTAACCTTGTTGCTACACCTAGTTAAGTTAGACTATAGTTAGTCTCACACGTTTCCCTATGGATACGATACTTGGAATACCTCTAGGTGAAAGCTATAGCGGTATTCATGCGCTTGCAGATTTATCTGTGTGCGTTAAAATATACCAACAGCTAGCAAATATAGTACTAGTGCTGAAGAAAATAGAAAGATGAGAATGTGCATAGACTTCACAGATCTGAACAAAGCATGCAAGAAAGACCCATTTCCATTGCCAAGAATAGACACCTCCATCAACAAGGCGGTAGGATGCAAACGCTTCTCTCTCCTGGATTGCTTTTTAGGATACCACCAGATATGGCTCAACAAAGAAGATGAAGAGAAGACAAGTTTCACTACCCCCTTCGGAACTTATTGTTACACAAGAATGCCCGAAGGATTAAAGAACGTAGGATCAACCTTCACTAGAATGACGAAGGCGGTCCTCGGCCCACAGCTGTAGAAAAACTTTATAGCTTATGTTGATGATATTGTGGTGATGAGCAAGAATGAATGAGATCACATAGTAGATTTAAAGGAAACCTTCGCCATTCTAAGAGAAGCCGGGCTAAAACTCAATCCAGAAAAATGTGTCTTCGGCGTGAGCAGAGGTAAAATGCTCGGGTACATCATAGGACCCGAAGGCAGAAGAGCCAACCAAAACAAAACAAAGGCCATAATCTCAATGGTGGAACCATCAACCAAAAAGGAAGTCCAAAAACTCACTGGAAGAATAGCAGCGCTAAACAGATTCATCTCAAAGTCAGCAAAACGCAACCTCCCATTCTTCAAAGCATTGAGAGGCAGAGATAAGGTGGAATGGGGGTCAAAACAGTCAAAGGCCTTCCAACAACTCAAAAATTATTTGGCTACCAGACTCATGGTGACAGTGCTGGATTCGAAGGCTCCATTGTTGTTATATGTTGTAGCCTCCGACCATGCGATCAGTGGGGTGCTTTGTCCAAGAGAAAAAAGAAGAGTCGAAGGTCATTCAACAGCCGGTCTACTACATTTTAGAAGCCATGTCAGGAGCAAAGTTGAACTATATAGAGATAGAAAAAATTGCATACATAGTGTTGACCTCTTCAAGGAAATTGAAGCACTATTCTAGGCACACGAAATCACCGTACCCTCTTCGCAACCACTCAGGGGCATACTTAGCAACAAAGAAGCCTTCAGAAGAATAGGGAAATAGGCAATAGAGCTATCCAAGTTTGAACTCAACTATGTATCTAGAACAGCTATCAAATCACAAGCACTAGCAGATTTTATGGTAGATTGGACACCTTTCAGCACACCAAGCCCTATAGCCGTAGCCCCAAATCTAGACACTCTACATAGACGGGGCTTAGGGACATCTAGGCGCTGGGGCCTTTGCCGTCTTGATAGCACCATCTGGCCTCTACATGAAGTATGTAGCAAGGATAGAATTCAAGGCAACAAACAATATAGTAGAATACGAAGGCCTCATACTAGGCCTCAACAAGGCAAAGGCACTCTGAGCAAAAACATTACTGGCAAAAACAGACTCCCAAGTCATAGCAGGACAAGTCAAAAAACAATATATGGCATGGGAACTAGAACTGGTCAAATACCTAGCCACGGTAAGGGCTCTTAAGCAGAGGTTCTAGGGATTCACCTTGCAGTACATACCAAGAGTAGAAAATGTAGAAGTGGACGAGCTAGCAAAGGCAGCAGCAAACAACTTGCCCATACCAAATGGAGCCTTTTACCAAGTGCTGCAATCACTAGCAATGCAAGTCACAACGAAGGCATTCAAAACAGTCTTAGTTACCGAGTTTGAAGACTGGAGGTAGCTAATCATCGATTGCCTGAACAACATGCATCACATAGAGGATGCAGCGAGCATAGCAAGAATGATAGCAAGAGCAAGAATCTATACACTGATAGATGGAATACTATACAAGAAAGGGGTTGTCCAACCGCTGCTCAAGTGCATACCTCAGAGCGATGGCAAAAACCTTCTATAGGAAATCCACTCAGGTTTATGTGGCTCACACATTGGTCTGAGGGCACTGCCTATGAAGGCCATCATGTAAGGATTCTATTGGCCTACGCACATCAAAGACATAGAAGAGATTGTCAAGACATGCCAAGCATGCCAGAGCACCTCCCCACACCAATCAAAACCTTCAACTGTTGTACAACTCATCCCACCCACTTGGCCCCTGCAAAGATGGGGCATAGACCTGGTTGGGCCGCTACCACCATCACAAGGGGGGAACAAGTTCACAGTAGTAGCCATAGAATATTTCATAAGATGGATTGGAGCCAAACCACTTGCAACAATCACATTAGAGACAGTAAAAAAGTTCTTCTAGCAAAACATAATTTGCAGATTCAGAGTACCAAGAACCCTAACAGTTGACAATGGAAAGTAATTTGACTCAGACAACTTCAAAGAATTCTGCAAGAATATAGGTACCAAGGTAGCCTTCACCTCAATCTACCACCCAGAGTCAAACAGAGCAGTAGAAAGAGTTAATAGAGTAATATTCTCAGCAACGGCAAAGACTCTATTCAACCTTCGCAAGGGCAAGTGGGTAGAAAAACTGTCGAGGGTAGTGCAGTCCCATAACACTACAGCCTCTAGAACAATAGGCTTTACACTGTTCAAACTCTTGTATGGCGAAGAAGCAATGTTGCCCAAAGAAGCCAGGCACTAGAGCCTCCGCGTCATAAAACAAGCACTAACAGAAGATGAAGACTACTCCAAGGAAACAATCGAAGGCACAAGATTGGAAGCAGTAGAAAACATTACAAAATACCAAGACCAAACCAAAAAGTGGAGAGATAGCCAAGTGATTAGAAAACTCATACAAGATGGAGACCTAGCCATCAAAAGGAAACCTAATGCTGAAAATGTTGGAAAGCTTCAACCAAAATGGGAAGGCCCATACATGGCAAAGGCCATCGGAAGACCCAAGTCATTCTACCTGACTAACAGCGAAGGCAAAACAACAACTCACACCTAGAACATCGATAGTTTGTGTAGGTTCTACATCTAAATGTAAAAAGGGTGGCCTCCGTGGAACTATAAGCAAAGGTCACCAAGCTTCTCCTAGTTTTCACATTTTCTTTACATTTCATGCAAAAGGGCCTACACTCTTTTCCTTGCAAAGGGGGCTCCTAGCAGAGGTGAGGTTTTTAACAAGGCAGGTTCCATGTAAAACCTCTAAAAATATAAAGAGGAATCCCCCAAGAATACCATGAAAAGCGAAGGTCAAAAGTGGCTAGCAACGGAGCCACAACATTCGACAACAACATTATGACAAAGAGGACCCTCCAATGCTTTAGACAAAGGCTCTGAAGCATGGAACGACCTCCATGGCTAAATTAGCTTGTAACCTTGAGAAAGCCATGTCCACTGTTGGTATTTATAAGTGCAAATAGAATATGAAGGATTCTGCAAGCGCATAGATTATTATTGTAGCATTTTACCGGGAGTATTCTAGGTATCGTTATTTATATTTTACCACAGGGAAACAATGGAGTAAAGACTTATTGAGTAATAAAGGAATGTCTACCTATCAACATATCAGCATAGCTAAAGCAGGGGTGAATGTAATGATAGGAATAAAGCATAATGACACTCAGGGGATAGTCACTAAGATAATGTAAACTAGTCAACTCAGGAGAACAACGGGTGAGGTAGATTCTTATGATATTCCAATTACATGGTCAAAGTATATATACATCCAACTATAGCTAAGACTAACTCTACTCTTGTGCACTTTGGGATGCCACTTAGACAGTAGAGCATCCACAATAGATAATTCTACTGACGCGACTACAGTCCTACAATTTAAGAACCTGTTCAATTCGGCGTGGACTACAAAGGATAGATGGGGCTGTCACCTCCCACTGCTACCACACAACTAGAGAACAGGGTGTACTCATAGGCAGAGCATCGTATAAGCACCATGCTTACACAAGGCTCGGCTACTTAGCCCAATCAATAAACTATAGCAAGCTAAGCGCTCTATGAACCCGCACACAAAAGCAATGATAATCTTAACTAAGAAAGATATATGTTCAAAGTAAGCATAGCCATGTAAATAGGAATATAATGAATTGAAAATAAGTCTTACAAGATGTAGAAGCGGAGATACAAGGCTTCGCTGAGCCTCCAAGACTAGATCCAGAACTTGAGCATGAGCCCAACTTGACCTCACTCCTGAGCTACTAATCTACTACATTAGAGAGTCTAGACCTAATCCTCCTGGTGTATCTTGATCTCTAAATGAGAGATATGAATTAGGGTTTCAGGGATGGCCTAAGGGAGGGGGGTAGGGGCTGGTATATATAGGCCAGAGCATCCATCATGAGCCCTTGGATCAAGCCAACTTAAAGGATGGTGTAGATGCATCCAAGGAGGTAGTGGAGAACCGACATTATGACACGGAGGCTAACAGTGGGCCCTAGGGGCTGAGCGGCCTACAGGTGGGGCTAGTCGGCCCCATATGGCAGCCACCTGCCCACCGCTTCCATGGTTTACCTTCTGGAGTCTTCTAGAGTCTTCCCATGTCGATTTCGCTACGGATAAACGTGATTTGCTTTGACAAATAGGTCTTCCTTGACGGTTTTCTGAGTAAATCCTCCTATAAACATAGATTCACCAAAATTTGTGAAATTTATTAGTTTAAACCCCTAGACCTATGTTGATAATCCTTTTTATGCATTTATATAAGTTATATTGATGGTTTATAATGAATGTTAACTACCGTCAACATCCACATTCAAGCATCAAGGATTTATCAAAATGGCCAAAAAAAAGGTCAAAACAAACCCAACAAAGACCTACCTTCGTCGTAAGCATCGGGAAAAGCCTTGTCATCATCAAGCTCTATATAACTATCAAGAATTAATAGCTAAGGTATAATAGGAATAAAGACCAAAAGATATGCCAGGTGTAGAAAAAATCCGATGCTCATCATGACTTAAAAATGTGTCTAAGCAATAAACACCGGCCAACCACCAAGATTTATTAAAACGTGCAAGTAGTAGGCTATAAAATCAAGTGCCCTACCATAGCAATAGCCCCAGTTAGTGCATTTTCATACCCCTACCTCTAGAAGAGCGCCAGGGGGGAAGCCAAACCAACCAAAAGCCAGTGAACTATAGAGTGAACCCAAAGAAAAATGGAAGCTGGAGTTTCCTTAGAAACAAAAGACCAGAAGGCATTGTGCCAAGACTCATAAATCCAGTAGCTCGCGCAGCCTAGCGAAGGCCACATTGAGGTTGTACGCATCCTCCACTTGGTGTCATACAGCCTCCATGGGGCGTTGAATGACCATGGCCTGGCAGCAAACAATCAGTGTCAGAGGTTGTGGGTGGTTATCACATGAAGGCTCGTAACATCCCCCCGCAACTGAAGACACCATCTAGCGCAACCCGGCCTCAACCATGTTCGACGGGAGCGCGGCTGCTCCAGCATAGCCGAAGGCAAAAAACAAAATAATCCAAGCACAAGCGGAGACAATGTCCAAGAAATGCTTCTTCGACCTCTGTTGCTCGCTTAAATTGCTCTGTGGCCTCAAGAGAAGCATCAAGAATAAAAAAACTAGCACCTCCGATGAATGCTCAAATTATGGCAAAGCCTTCACAACATCAGCAAGATCGAATATGAGCACTTTAGTTTCTCCGCTACGACGTGCTAGAGCTTCCCTGTCAACTTCAAGCAAGCACAAAGACGAAGGCCAGAGCAACAAGACAAGCACCGAAGCCTCCGCAAGGCGCGCAAGGTCAAAGACCAACAACTCAGCTTCTTCGCACAAGAACACAGACTCATACTCAACATCAACCAAAGAAGAGAGAAGCGGAGGCAAGAGAGAGAGAGTAAGGCAGAGAAAATGTAACCCTTTGGCCTAGCCAAAACTCATAGTAAGAATCCTTTGTAAAAAGAACTGCACAGATGGACAATCAAGAAAAAGTTCATTACAAAAGTAGACATGATTACAACAACAGCGCATTAGAAGCGCAATAGTACAAAAGCCCAAAGGCAGTAACAGGGCAAAGAAAAAAAGAAGAGGCGTTAAGGCCTTCCAAGTAACAACTACAAAGGCGTGAAGGCTGGTCATACAAATTAGTATAAAACTAAGGTTGAGGCCCTCGCCAAGATAGCGACCTAGTAAATTCCGCACGTTCATTGTCAATATCATACTTCACAAAAGCAAACATGTCATGAACATAACGCCGGGGAAAAACTTCCCGCCAATATTGCCATAGTTCACCACTAACATAAATTTTGTCTTGGTACATAGTAACAAGGGGCACGTCTTACATAGTCCTAGCGAAGGAGACCTGCACAGGACAAGTTCACAATTTAGACCTATATATATATACAAAAGGACAGATGTCTGTAGCACATCGCCTTCGACCAAGCCTAGAAAACTAACTAAAACCTAGACACTACACCTCCGGGTCAGCAGGAGCAGGTGTAGGCTCTCGGGACTTTGGGATCTCGGTAGCAGGACATGGAGCCTTCAGAGCCGGCGCCTCCATAGCCAGCAAAGATCATGCCCCAATAGCACCACGTGTAGCCTCCTTCTTTTGCAACTCCTACAAAAATAATACAGTCATAAAAATAGCAAATAAGCGGCAAAAAAACTTAAGTGAAAACCAATAAGCTACGAGGGAAAAACTAACCTCAGCTTGGCGTGCCTCCACCATCGAGCGAGCCTCCACCCAGCCAAACTTCACCCATAATGACTTCATAAAGTGTTGCACCGACCTTCTAATATCACGCGAAGTCACTCCAAGATCGGCTGAGCCCTCGAGATCTCTTTCCTTTATGTCTTTGGCATGTGGGCAGTTGTCCTGCGCTAGCATCTTTGAAAGGTTGGTGGCAGAGGCCAAGGCTCCAAAGTCGATAGCACCACCAACAAAGTCAGGGAGCTTCAAGAAGTTGGCCTTCATCTAAGAGAAGATGTTGAACGCCAAAGGTTCAGAGGGAAGAGGCGACGTAGAGCCGCCAAATTGCTCAAGGGCACCCACATAAAGCTCAGCTACCACCAGTCCAATAGATTTAGCGTCTTCAAGGCGCTTAGACAGCATGTCCACTTGCGCCTTCAAGGCAGCGCGGGACTCCCTCTCGGTGTCCAACTCCTTACGAAGGTTATCGGCCGTCTCAATAGCCTTTAGGGCGCGCTCAGCAGCCAATTGCTCGGCAGCCTTCGTGCCATTAGCCTCCTTGCTCAGCAAATCACCCTTCTTCTATAGCTCCTCTAGCTCAGCATGGGCGGTATGGAGGCCACCAACCTCCACCACAAGCTAAGTCTTCTTGGACTCAAGAGTTCCCACTTCTTTCTTCAAGGCCTCGATGGCCAGGTTGTGGTCGACCACCTCCTGTGTGCCTTGTTTCTCAATGTCCTCCAAAAGATAGTGGCTCTATCAAGATGAACGTCAGCCACAAGCATAGTAGAGTAATAAAGAAAAAATGAAAAAAGAAGGATACCATGCATTACTGCTCCAAGTTCACCGCAACAACTTAAAGTAATCAACATTCTTCAAGTGGTGGCGAAGGCGGCCTAACAACAAATCAAGCGTAAGAAACGTAAGAGAAAAAGAAGGAAAACAAAAGATATAGGAAAGACAACCTCCTATGTCATTGTAAATAGCTTCAAGGACATCCGCCCACCCACTTATTGTGCTGTTGGAGGCACCTAGAATGGCAACCAAAAATTAGCAAGACCAAAATAAAATATAGTGCAGAAACAGAAAACAAGAAGCAAAAAGCAACCTTCACCGCCATCTAGGCCTAGACCAGATGGGCCAAGAGTCGTGCCACCAAGCGAAGGCCTCGGAGGTGCTCCCAAGCCAATCCGGGCGAGGTCCACACCCAAAGGATTGTCAGGGTTCTCATCAGTGTTCTCGAGGGCTTTCATCAAACCCCCTAGAGAAATCAAAATAAGTCCTGATAAAACAGAAAAACATGAATAGCAAGGAAAAACAAAGCTAAGTGGCAACTTACCCAGATGCAAAGGGCTCAGGGCAGTATTCGAGCCACCAGCATCCTCGACGTGATGACCTGTGGCCTGAAACCTCACGCTTTGGAGTGGAGCAACTAGAGAACTTGCCTCCGCCTCATCCTTGGACACCTCGATGAGACCGGTTGTAGGACGACGAAGGTCAGTACTAGTGGACTCACCTTCTCTTAGTGGAGAAGCATCACCACTACCATCACCTTTGCCCTCGGAGCCAAAAGACTCATCACCCAAAATGCCAGGCATAGGCGCCATGACTGAAGGTTCAACAGTAAGGCCACTGCCCATTCCTTGGAGGGCGGCGTCCACTAAGTCATCGCCATCAAGATCCAAAGAGGCAGCAGAGCGCTCGCCCCCTGTTCTGACAGCAATGGAGCCAAAACCTCCACTAACATTTTTAGCAACCTCCTCATCCTCATTAGCGGAGGCGTTTGCGGATGCATCGGCGGAGGCGGCAGCAGAAGCATCCATAGTTTTCCGCCTTTTACATTCTTGGCGGTAGCCTTCCTTGCCTTGTCCTCTATGGACTTGTGCACCTTCGCAGGAACATCGTGTTCCTCGTGGTGGACCCTGAACTCCTCAAAAACTCTGTTGAGCCATGGCATTGTACCGGCGATGGATCGGCGCGCCATATACTCCCTGTCAAACATTTCGCCGGGTATCTCACGCACCCCCGCCTTGATGGACTTCACCAATTTCTCAGCAGCCCAGCCCTCCATCTTCTCAAAACCAAAGCGAGGAAATGGAACCCCAATACCTTCACCAAAAATAGGTAGATTGACCATCTCAATGGTCATGGTAGGCCTGTTCCTACCAAGGGGCTAGCAGTTAGCCGCCACCATCTCCTCAACCAAATCACAGCCTCCAAAGTACCGGCAGGCCAGAGCAAAAGCCTTGTCATAGGCTTCACGACCCTCATCAATCCCCGGACCTAGGATCCCTTGAGTCAAAAGCCTCATTAGAGTCATCACTGATGCCAATAGATAGCGGGTATTCTTCTTCCCGTCTGAGCCGGTAGATGCCATGCCATCGGTCCTCACATAGAACCAGTATTGCATCCAATCCTTTGACCACTTGTTCTTCTGAGCGAAGGAGATCTCCAAATTCTCACCTTTCTAGTTCCTCCATGGCATAAAAGCATAGCTTCCATACTACGCCACCATCTGGCCTTCGCTAACTCATTTAGGCTAGTGCTGGATCTCATAGTACTCGTAGAAAGTACCAACATTGGGTTTTGCACCATAAGACAAGCAGGCCCAGCAGAACTTACTCAGAGTAACAATACCATTGGGGGTAAGATGATGCAATTGTACCTCGAATGCTTCCAAGACTTGGTGAAGGAAGCTTGCCGCCAGGAAGCGAAGGCCGGAAAGGAAAAAATCCCTAAAAACCACGGCATCAGCGGCCTTCGGTTTAGGAATTATCTCCCCCTTCGGAGGCTTCACCTTAGCATCACCAAAGCAGCCCAGCTACCATAACTCCTCGATTATGTCCTTTGTCATAAGCGAAGGTCCAAAATCCCACGTCTTGGATGAGCCAGCCATGTCTCCTGCCTCCTCAACGGTTATCAAATCAGCAACGGAGGCCTCAACTCTAGAAAGATCCTCCTCAAGCCCTAATGCCTCCATGCTGACAATCATACACTCCTCAAACTACGTAGACCACCCACTAGACCTAACACTGAGAAGGCGACGGTACGGCCTAAAGAAGGAAGCCTGGCGCGGAGGAGGACTGACAGGCATAGCCACTTCTAAGACTTAGCAACAGCCCAAAGGGAGCGAAGGCAAACACCAACTAAGCGAAAACTAGGTGCAAAGGAACATTGTAGAAAGCAACAGCAGTGAAAGCGATGGCTCGGATAGGGACAGGGGGAGCCTTCACCTACCGACCCTTATATAACCCCCGCCATGTCGCTTTGACTTCCGGGGCCAACGGTCACGTCCGTTCAAAAATACGTCGGTTCCACAGCCACTACGATGAATCAAATAGTGACATGTCACCAACATAGCAGTCTGATCTAGGCGTCCCAGGGGGGAAGGGGGGAAAGCCTCCGCGTGCGCAAGAGCCTCCGCGTCTCAGAGCCTGAGGGCTAGGTTTCAAGGGCAAGGCCCACTAGGGGAGAAGCCACCGTACCTTAGAGCCTGAGGACTATGTTTTGAGGGCAAGGCCCACCAGCATCAGACCAAGCCCTCAAGGGGGAACTGTTGGGACACGGTTATGAGTCACGGAGAACAAAGTTCGCAATAGCAATAAGAACTAACGGCTAACGAGTTTTATGAATAGTGTGTAGGGAAAGGAAGCACAGGCCTCTACTTGGGTGATCGCATGAGGCGAAGGCTAGGAAGCTATGGCGAAGGCACCAGGACGCGGTCGGAGGCAGAGGCTCTCGCGGTACAAGCGAAGGCCATGTCTTAGACGTCAGAAGCGAAGGCCATGAAGCTACGGCGAAGGCACTAGGACGTGGTCGGGGGCAAAGGCTCTCGTGGTATGAGCGAAGGCCATGGCTCGGGCGTCAGAAGCGAAGGTCGGGAAGCTCCAGCAAAGGCTTCCTGGGCGGAGGCCCCAGAACCAGGGAAAGCATTACTGGGTCGTGGGCCAATGACGGGTCGTCGATGATGGCCCAACAGGCAAAGGCGATAGAGGAAGAAGATGCCCAAACTGCCCCAGGGGACTTGTATTAGCATAGGAATATTCCAGAAATGTACTGTAACCGACAAGGGCTAGGAAATGTAAAGAGTAGCTCTAACAAACAGCGCCCTATAAAAGGGGACTAAAACTCTGTATAAGCGTGGGAGATACATTTATGAAACCCTAATCTGGCTAGGGCCCACTTTTCATTACTCATACCTTCGCCCAGGGCACAAGGCTGGGTGAAGGCCTTCGTTGTCCTTCTTTGTCTCAATCGCTGGAAACCGAACTTTCCAACACTATTCGAAGTGGTTCTTTTTTTCCTAGGTAAAGAAGAATTGTTATTTTGAATTCTTGGGTTCAAGAATTTTTTGCATAACTTAAATGATTCAACAAATTCTTTTTTTATTCTTTTAGTTACTGATTTTTTTGGATTTCATTCCACCCGTGGTTGGGAACTACTAATTCGTTAGGTCTACAACAATCTTGGATGGGCTCCTAACGAGCTAATTTTCACTATAGTATATTGTATAAAACAACTATAGCGGGCTATAGCGGAAACTATAGCCGGCTATTTGTTACCTTGCTTCAAATTGGAAATCATTGTTCCAGTTTTTAGATTGTGTAATAACAATTAATGATTATTTAATTACTGGAATAAAAGTTTGTTGAAGCAAAACAAAAATCTATGATGGCGAAAAAAGTTCTACCCCTTGAAAGAATCATGTGATGCTAGTTCATATGGAATAATAACAATTTATAAATAAAGGGGGGGAAAGTATATACAGTGGGAACAAAGCATGCTATTTCGGTGATGATTAGCATGCTTTATTCGATTCGGACGAGTACAACATGGGCTCAACATGCCAAACCAACGAGCGGCGAAAGAGGCCGACGTTCATTGATTGAGCTGAGCACGGGGAGGGAGACATTGGCCCAAAAGTAACCCATCTAACAGGCTTGGCCAACCGGCTTTGCTGATAAGCTCACACGAGGCCCATGTTAATTTCAGCCCAAGTCAAACACACACATTCCTTGATTCCTATATAAGCCAACCCGCTTACAGGCCCGAACGGCGACTGATTTCCCTGCCCTGCTGCCAACGGAAACGAGGGAATCCAAAGCCAGGAACTGCTGTCGCTTCTGGCACCGAGGCAGCAACAAACCAGAGGAAGGCAAGAACTCGTGCTTGTATTCTTCCCTTCCCTTCCCTCGATTGCTGATCGGTGCCTTCGTCTTTCTTGGATGTGAATCCATTCCCACGGAAACGGAATGCCACAAGCCGTTCGCCTTTCTTGGTTCCTTGCGCGCGCTGCGGAGTGCAGACAGAGTTCTTGCTTCTTGCTTCTTGCTTCTTGCTTCTTGCTTCTTGCTTCTGTCGCCGTGTTCTGTGCAGGTAACCCGTTCGACGAAATGGCTCCGGAAGACGCAGCGGCGCGGGGGAGGACGTCCGGAGGCGGTGACCCTGGCGGCGGCGACCACCTCAGCGGCCTCCGGGACGAGGTCCTCCTCCGGGTCTTGTCGCACCTCAAGGCGTGGGAGGCGGTGCGCACCTGCGTGCTCTCGCAACGGTGGCGCGACCTGTGGACCTACACGGGGCACCTCGACATCCGCCAGTCGTGCCTCTGCCGCCGCTGCGGCAGCGCCGGCGGCCTCTCCGCCTACCAGCGCAGGGCGCGTGACAAGGCATTCAACTCGTTCGTCAGGAAACTGCTCCTCCTGCGGCGGCCGCTGGAGCCGCTGATCTCGTTCCGGCTCTGCTGGACTCACGAGACCCGCGACGGCCGACGGCGACACCAACACCTGGATCTCCCACGCCGTCAGGCACAAGGCGGAGGAAATCGAGCTCTCCGCCAAGCATCACAAGGGGTACCCGACGCCGGAGTACATGAGCTTCATTGTTGATGGCGAAGACCTTCGAAAACAAGGTGTTGCTGGCGAAGCCTCCGTCAAGACTGGCCTCAAGATCTTGAAGCTTACCCATCTCAGTCTGGATGACACCACCCTCAGTCGCTCACGCAGCTCTGTTCAAGGTGCACTTCTCTGGAAGAGATTGAGATTGAGCTCAACGACTGTCTCATACCCCAGGCCACAGAGATACGGTCCAAGTTGCTCAAGTGTTTGACCGTGATCAAGTGCAAAATTCCTAAGGGAATCCTCTCTGTTTATGCTCCAAAACTTGTCTTGCTGCAGTTGAGCAGCAACTTTGGCTATGTTCCGTGGATCCAGAACTTGGAGTTGCTAGCAGCATCCAATGTAAACCAACGGGTAACGCATAAGTACCCTGACTGCTCTGGCCTCGGTTCTTGCAACCTTGAGATCTTCAAGCTCTCTCGTGTCAAGCTGGATGACACCACCCTCGCGCAGCTCTGTTCTAGGTGCACTTCTTTGGAAAAGCTAGAGCTCAAGGATTGTTCGGTGGTCGGCAAGGAGATTCGATCCCCCTCACTGAGGTGCTTGACTATGGTCAGCTGTGAGTTCGCTATTGAATCAGTGGTTCATGCTCCAAACCTTGTCTCGTTATGCTGCACCAGACCATTTCGACATGTTCCTCAGTTCCAGAACATGGAATTTCTAGTCACAGCGAGTATCACACTTGATGACTCTTGCATGTCTAGTGATAGTCAATGGACATTGGAGGAGGATGACAAAGATGAATTCGATGATGATGGTGACTTTTTTGCACATTTTAGGGTTAAGGACTCTGATGATAACAATGATAGTGAATCAGATCAGGGCGAAGAAGATGAGTCTGACCATGATGGTGCACATTCTGGTGCTGATGGATCAGATGATAATAGTGAATATGAATCCACTCAGGACGAAGAAGATGAGTCTGACTATGATGGTGCACATTCTGGTGCTGAGGGATCAGATGATAATAGTGAATATGAATCCACTCCGGACAAAGAAGATGAGTCTGACCATGATGGTACACATGTTGGCGCTGAAGATTCTGATGGTAATCACGGTTGTTCTGGACCTGGTGATGACGAAGATAGCCATACTGTGGGCAATGAAGAGATTCCAGAGGAGTACAACAATGATTGTGGACGAATGTTTGGGGGAGATGGTATCCTTTGCAGCCTCTCAAAAGTTAGAACAATGGACCTATTTGCCCATTCAGGAGAGGTACAGCTTAATCGTCTCCTACTCTATGCATTGCTACATGCTGGATAATATTTTTTTTCTCAATACTTGTCAAATGTCAACATTTGTGGTTATGCATAAATGAGCCAATTTAATAATTAGATGTACAAGAAATTCTGGTTGTTTAGATCAGTGGTTAAATTTGGACAATGCACTTTTGTGTACTATGTGCAGGTGCTGCTCGTGAGGGAATCGAAAACGTGTACTGACTTCAAAAACCTGAAGACTCTCTCCCTTGGTGAATGGTGTATAACTCCTGACCTTGATGTATTAGCAGACATGCTTCAGCGCTCACCGAACTTAGAGAACCTTTCTGTTCACCTCGACATGGTGCGTATAAAACTATAAATTCACAAGCCCAATGAATGTTTGTTCAGAGTTTTAGGCACATGCTCAATCCCTAAATTAAGTCTGTTGTTTTGCATTAGGCCAACAAGGTCAGAGTGGGCTTCAAGCCAAGGGCAAGTTCATTTGCATGCACTAACCTGAAGAAGGTGGAGATCACATGTTGTAAGCATGATATTGTTTGAAAATTGATAGAGTTCTTCGATGTGAATAGCATACCACGTGAGAAGATTTCCTTCCATTGGACTGCCAGCAATTGTGTTGTCGGGAGAGGTACAGGTTCGCAGGCAAAGCTCAAGGCACAAACTGAAGCTGAGAAGATACCAGCAAAGCAGAATAAGGCAGGGAAGTGAGGAAGCCCCAGCTGATGAGGGTACGCTGATGTGATACCACAATGGTGTTGGTGAAGACAGTGAGTTGGGCTAGCTTGCTGCTTGCTTAGTTTAGATTTTATTCTGAATGGAAGAATGTGGCAGAAGTGTGATGCATTTTCCTGTGGTACATCAACATTTCAGTGTAGTTATGAGTGTACATGTGTCCTTTGGCTTGTATTGAAAGGGTTCATATAAAATTCAGATGTACAGCGATTTAGAACTAAAGCTCCAGACGTCCTCTGCTGAGGAGCAATGCTTACTGAATATATCTGGCCATGGAATTCACCTGGGTTTCTGCGTACTGTCATGATTGTTTCTCATTGTGTGTTTATATTTCTACTTGACAGTAGTCATTAATTTTGATTCCCTCTCCCCCTTTTTAAAAAATTATGTTTCTGAATTTCTGATGCAGCCCCAAACAGAAAAAATGAAAATGAATCCTTTCAAGAGTACTTTGTGCTGTTAAATTATTTATTTACCCTTTAACAGTAAAAAAGAACAGTTGTGGCAATGCCACTGATGGTGAGGGGGTGACACCTACCCACTCTGGCGCCTGGCGGAGTAACACAGGTCCTCCTGCGGCCAGCCGCCATTGCAGGTTTGCAGCCTCATATGTCAGCTCCAAGCCCGGTTGTTTCCTCTTTCCTACATCAAGTCAAGGCTCCCTGAACCAAACCAAGCCCGTCTCTTGCCATTCCTTCTTTCTCCCTCCGGCACCCAAATGGGCACTTTTTCAAGTAATTATAGGTCTTGCCGTATCTTCATGACAGCTTCACTGCATATGATTGACATTTTTTCAGGTGACTGTATAATCTAACTGGCTACTGTTGTAAGAAAGGGAAAAATACAGTAAAACAAGTCCATCTTTCCATTTTTTTCCTCTCCCTTTATTATACAGTGCTGATATATGGAGTCGACAACCCTTTCGAACTGCAAGCCTTATCAACGCCAATGTAAGTGCATCTGTTGTAAAAAAAATTCATGATCAGTTAGTTAGTGAGTTCACCTATGTGGTCCCTGAAACAATCCTTGTTTAAGTCAAGCTCTAAAGTACCAGTTTGGGGTGTGCAGTTGTTCATTTTTTTTAATCCCTCACTTAAAGGTTATATATATCTTGAGTTGATTTGTGCTTGTGTAGTGGAGTTTTGTTGCTAGATACTTAGTGAGGAGACCTAGCCCTGTCAGTGAGCAGAGGCCTATTTCTATTGCCAGATTTTATTCAGTCATGTGGTGCTTCAGCTTGGTGTTTCAGGTCCTGGTAAGTAATAAGAAGACACTACTAGAAAAGAGGTGGTAATAGTAATTAAGGAGGTATATTATGGAATTAATACAAGACAGGTAACACGTGCTGTAGATATATAGAGGTTAACATATGTGGAGGCTATATAAGACGATCTTTGAGGGGCCACCCGTTCTCCCATTTTGCCGTTAGTTAGTTTCCCTTCCCTCCCTTCCCCAGCGGAAACGAGAGGCGAAGCCTCTGCTGCTGCCGGCACCGAGACAGCAAGAACCCGCCCGTCACCGGTCCAGCGAGTCCCCTCCAGACCTCCATCTCTTGTTCTGGTCAGTTCTTCTTTCCTCCCCTCCATTACTGATTCGTGCGACACTCTCTTGCGGGCTCATGCGTGTGAATTTGTTGTTGATGGAACGCCGTCCATGGTTTCTTGCCCGCTGCACAGTTCTTGATTCCGAGGTGTTCATGCCGGCCGTTGTGTCCGTGCAGGCAACCCGTTCGACAGAATGCTCCCGGAAGACGCGGCAGCGCAGGGGACGCCTGGAGGCGGTGGCGCCGCCGGCGACCGCCTCAGTCGTCTACCGGACAAGATCCTCCTCCGGGTCATGTCGCACCTCAAGGCGTGGGAGGCGGTGCGCACGTGCGTGCTCTCCCAGAGGTGGCGCCACCTGTGGGCCTCCATGAACCGCCTCGACATCCGCAAGCCGTGCCCCTGCGTCGACGACGGCGACATCAGCGCCGACCATCCCCGGACGACGGCGTTCGCTGAATTCGTCAAGAACCTGCTGCACCGGCGGCGGCAACTGGCGCCGCTGGACTCGCTCCGCCTCTGCTGGAGCCACGAGGCCCTCGACGGGAAGGCCAACACCTGGATCGCCTACGCCGTCAGGCACGGCGCGGAGGAGATCGAGCTCTCCGGGGAGCATCATGTCGTGTACCCATCGCCAGAGTACACGAGCTTCGTTATTACTGACGACGACTTCATCAAGACTCGCCTCAAGATCTTAAAGCTTATCCATGTCCGGCTGGATGACACCACCCTCACCCAGCTCAGCTCTAGGTGCACTTGTTTGGAAGAGATAGAGCTCAAGGACTGTCAAATACCCGAGGCCGCCAAGATTCGGACCACCAAGCTGAAGCGTTTGGCCATGATCAAGTGCAAAATCCCCAACGGCTGCTTGGTTTATGCTCCCAACCTTGTTTCGCTCTGTTGCAGCAGGCCTTTTGGGTATGTTCCTTGGATCGAAAACTTGGGAGCACCTGGTACTGGTATAGTCAATATCATCATGCACCGGACACCAGATGAGTACCCTAAATACACGGACCCTGTTTCCTGCAACCTCAAGATCTTGCAGCTCTCTCATGTCCATCTGGATGACACCACCCTCAGGCAGCTCTGTTCTAGGTGTACTTCTTTGGAAGTACTAGAGCTCAAGGATTGTTCGGTAGAGGGCAGGGAGATTGGATCCATCTCGCTCAAGTATTTGACTACGATCAGCTGCAAATTCGCTATTGGGTTCAGGGTTCATGCTCCAAACCTTGTCTTGCTGCACTGCATCAAGCCTTTTCAACACTTCCCTCAGATCCAGAAAATGGAATTCCTAGTCACAGCAGCTATAGTTCTTGATGACTCTTGCTTACTTTCTGATTGTCAATGGCCACAGGAGGAGGATGAGTCAGATGATAACAGCAACAATGAATCTGATGGTGACTCTGGTGATAGCAAACACAACGAATCTGATGGTAGTAGTATCTACTATGATTCTGATCGCGATCGGTCCGCACCAAGTGATGAAGAGGACGATGACTGTACTCTGAGTTATAGTGTGATTGCAGTGGACAGATACAGAGAATCCAAGTATTTGATTAATGGCCATAAACGCAGAGGAGATGGACATGAACCTGTGAAAAGTTGTGATGAAGAGTATGGGAGCAAGATTTCTAGTGACTTTGGTGGTGTTGGTATGCTTTGGAGCCTCTCACATGTTAAAACAATGGACCTGTTAGCTCATCCAGGAGAGGTACACTTCAGTCACCTTGCTGATACTAGTACCTTTTAGTTTTTATATGCTTTTGTGCACTGTAGACATTTCTTTTCTCAACACTTCGCAAAGTGATGGCTATGCATGGGAAGGAGCATGCTAGTCTCGTTGGCACCTACCCAGTTGATTGCAAAACTTTCATGTAATGTAATTTAAGTTAGGTTTATTTGGGACGTGTTAGCTTCCATCCTTCAACGATAATCTATGGATTACTCGGGGATGTTGTAACCAGTCAAACTCTTTTTCTGCTTAATGAAATACGTGTCACAAGGACACGCTCTTGAAAACAGAGAGAGTAATAGATCATTTTCTTGATAAATTTATGTAGAATAAAATTTAAATGTTTAAATCGGCTGTTAAATGATTAGATCAATATTCTGAAGTTCAGAAATTTAAAACAATGGTAATATTTGCAGGTCTAAAATAACGTATTGGTCTCCATTCAATCAGAATACTTTCTGTGGGTCCCTATTGTACTTTTATGATGGAAATGTCATAAAGTTCTTCACTAAAAATTCAGGGGCTGTGGGATATGGGCCGTTCATGTGAACAAATTTAGCTACAGGAAAAAGCTTTTTGTCTTTAATAATTCTTTCTACTGTTTTTAGTATCGCCCACGTATTTAATTGCTAGTATGTTTCCTATGTAATAGTGCAATTTTTTAATGTCAAAAAAAGTTTCAATCACTACCATTGTTACTGGACTTTGATCCTAACTTATAGTCCCCTAGAATTAGGATTTAATTAATATTTTCTATGGAAATTGTTTGTTTGGATTTGGCCAGAATATGTTTTTTTTCATTTTCTTGATATAGCATGGCCAGCATATTTGTTACTTCAGCATTTTAAGGGCAAACTGTCTTAAACACTGCAGAATGGCTTGAGGTAGAACAAAAATATAATAACTTGCGACCTTCCATATCAAGAGAATTATAGGTTGTCATTATGGAATGTTCATTTCTAATTCATTTGCGAACCTAGTGCTAAAAGGGATATAACTCATTATGGAATGTTCATTTCTAATTCATTTGCGAACCTAGTGCTAAAAGGGATATAACTTCCACCACATAATGTTGGTCCGTTATGATTATTGATTACAATGCTGTGCTTTTTCAATTATCCTATGTTGAAGTATTATAATGTTGTAGTTCATTCAGCTAATGGTTATGGTTGAAAAGCACATTGATGACAAAATTATTTCTAATACAAAATGTGCAGGTGCTGCTTACAAGGGAATTGAAATCTAGCACTGAATTCAAAAACCTGAAGATTCTGTCCCTTGGTGAATGGTGTATAACTCCTGGCTTTGATGAGTTAGCATCCATACTTGGGCACTCACCAAACTTAGAGAAGCTTTTTCTTCACCTTGACATGGTGTGTATAAATTCACATAAATGTTATTATTTTGTGCATGGTCACTGCAACACTGCCTAAACCTTGTTATTATTTTCCTTTGCATAGGCATATAACAAAAGATTGGGATTCATTCAAAGTACAAGCTCATTCGTGTGCACTAAGCTGAAGATGGTGAAGATCACATGCTGTAAGCGTGATGTGATGGTCCATAGATTGGCAGAATTCTTCGGTGAGAATAGCATACCACCTGAGATGATTTTTGTCCATCGGACTGCCTGCTCTGGATGTCGGGGAAGGAAGGCTCCAGGTGAAGCGCAAGGTGCAAAGCTTTAGCTGAAAAGAGATAAGCAAAGAAGATGAATGCAGGAAACTGAGGAAGCCCCACATGATGAGGTTTTCCTTGATATCAAAACTGTAATTGTGTTGGTGAAGTACACTATGAGTTGGGGCAGCTTTGTAGCTGCCAGTGAGTTGCATGGTTTAGATTGTATTCTGAACACAAAAGGTAGCCGTACTTGCTAGGCATTAATCCTTTGGTTCATTAACTTCTCAGTATAGGTTTGACTGTACATGTGTTCACTAGGTTGTGTGGAAAAGGTTGACTGAAAACTCAGAATGTATAGAGACCAAGAATAGCAGCTCCTGATGTCATCTGCTGAGGAGTGATACGTACACATGGAGAAATTCATATTGAATAAATCTGGTCTCTGAATAAGGCCTAACATTTTTGCATAAAGTTGTTGATGGTAGTCGTGTCTATGTGTGATGATTGAGGCTCTGAGGCACATGGTGAATGCTGTTTTTTCACTTTGTGCTGGGAGTTCTCATTCCTTCTGATCGGACTAGATGCCCTACCAGAGTTGCTGCGAAGGTTGTAGGGATGGAAGAGCGGCGGACGAGGCTTAGGGCAGTGGCGGCGGGTTGACGCCGTGGTGATCACGGCGTGAGGAAGAGGAGAAGGTGCGGCTAGGGCTCCCAAGGGAAGCCGGCAACAATTAGGTTACTTCTGCTTAATTCCAATTTCAATTGTTTACAGAGTCTTTATCCTCTCTATGATCCTATAATTAAGGAATAAATACCATAAATAGCTAATAATACTAATATGGGTTGTTATCCCCTAAAGCCGGCGTCCACCTCTAGCCACTAATGGGCATGCGCCTATTATAGTAGACGCCGGTCATAACATCTCTCCCTGCCTGCGCAAACAGCTCGTCCTCGAGCTGAAAGTCGGGGTAGAGGCCTTTGAAGTCGTCGAGGAGCTCCCAGGTGGCTTCGTCGCTGGGCAGTCCACTCCATTGGATGAGGACGTGCCATGTGCCCCGCCGGAGTTGAGCTCGGAGGGCGCGCTCAGGAGCAGGAAGGAGCCTACCATCCAGCAGCGGCGGTAGCGTAGCAGGGCTACCGGAGGATCCCCCTTGTGCGGCTTGAGCAAGCCCACATGGAAGACGTCATGCAGTCGAGCGCCGGCCAGAAGCTGCAGCCGGTAGGCAACCCTGCCAATGCGCTCCAGCACTTGGAAAGACCCCGCGTAGCGAGGGCCAAGCTTCCCTTTTGCCCGGGGCTCCAAAGACTGCGTGGTCCGATGAAGCAGGCGCAGCCAAACCCAATCGCCCACAGAGAACTCCAGGTCACGGTGGCCGGCGTCGTAGTACTTCTTAGACAGCTACTGCGCCTGAAGGAGGCGCTGCCGGACCTCAGCCAGCACCTCATCTCGGCTACGGAGTAAGGCGTCGGTCGTGTCAGTCCGCGCCGACCCCAGCTGGTATGGAAGTATCGGCTGGTGCGGCCGGCCATAGACCACTTCGAATGGAGTGGCACGCAGGGCGGTATGAAAGGAGGTGTTGTAGCAATACTTCATCCAAGGCAACCAGTCCACCCACGCTCGCGGCCGATCACCTGTAACACAACGTAAATACATCGCAATCACCTTGTTGACCACCTCCGACTGGCCGTCCGTCTGAGGGTGGAAGGCCATGCTCATACGCAAGGTGACACCTGCCATCTTGAAGAGGTCGCGCCACATGTGATCGGTGAACATGGGGTCCCTATCGCTGACGATGGAAGAAAGGAACCCATGGAGTCAAACGATGCCGTCGAAGAAAGCACGGGTGACGGAAGCGGCGGTGTAGGGGTCGGCGCAGACACACATTATGACCCGCGTCTACTATAATAGGCGCAGGCCCATTAGTGGCTAGAGGTGGACGTCGGCTTTAGGGGCTAACAACCCATATTAGTATTATTAGCTATTTATGGTATTTATTCCTTAATTATAGGATCCTAGAGAGGATAAAGACTCTGTAAACAATTGAGATTGGGATTAAGCAGAAGCAACCTAATTGTTGTCGGCTTTCCTTGGGAGCCCAAGCCACACCTTCTCCTCTTCCTCGCGCCATGATCACCAAGGCGCCAACCCACCGCCGCTGCCCTAAGCCTCATCAAAAAAACACAAGCACGAACATGCGCAAAAAGGGGCAGAGCACGTCGTTCATCAAAGCCTAAAAAGTCGCCGGTGGGTTGGAAAGGCCGAACGGCATGACCAGGAACTCAAAATGGCCATGGTGAGTGCAGAATGCCATCTTGGCGATGTCGTCGGGGTGCATCCGCACTTGATGGTAGCCTGAATGCAAATCGAGCTTGGTGAAGAAGCGAGCCCCGTGAAGCTCGTCAAGAAGCTCATCGACGATCGGAATCGAGAATTTGTCCTTGGACGTCTTGGCGTTGAGGGCCCGGTAGTCGATGCAAAAGCGCCAGGAGTTGTCCGCCTTGCGTACCAGCAGCATGGGGGTGAAAAACGAGGACGTGCTCGGCCGGATGATGCCTTGGGCGAGCATAGTAGCGCACTGACGCTCCAACTCATCCTTCTGCAGCTGAGGTAGCGATAGGGGCGAACGGTGACTATAGTTGTACCCGACAGTAGGTGGATGCGGTGATCATACGGCCGCATCAGAGGGAGCCCCTGTGGCTCAGCGAAGACTGGCTCAAACTGCTCTAGGAGGTGGTCCAGTAGTGGCTGGGAGGGGGCAGCAGCGATCGCCCACGCTATCGGTTCCCAGATGTCGTCGTGAGGGGACCCCAAGCCCTTCCATAGAATGCATCGGGCGCCTCGTGTGAAAGCCATGCACAAATCCTCAAAATCCCTGAGGATAGGACCCAGAGTACGTAGGAACTCGACGCTAAGAATAAGATCAAAACCACCCAGTCTGATGCCATAGCAGCTGATGGTGAACTCCGCTGTACCAATGGCCAGGGCCACATCCCGGGCGACACCTTCGCAAAGGCACACGATCGTCGTTGGCCACCAGTACCCACATGGTAGGGTGTGGTGCTGTAGAGACGTGTAAACGGCATAGGACATCAGCGTTGATGAAGTTGTGCGTAGAGCCGGAGTCAAGGAGCGCCACAAGCCGGTGGCCATGTACGGAGACTGGAAGGAGCATAGCATTCTCGGTCTGGATGCCAACAATGGCGTAGAGGGACACCTGAGGCTAGGCTACAGGTTCCTGCCCCACTGCTAGTGCAGGCGCAAGCATAGTAGCCTCCTCCGGAAAGGCAGCCACAGCGGCCACCTTCGCTGGGATGTCATCGTCGAGGTAATCCACCGCTTTGAGGTAGAATAGGCGCTGGCACACATGACCGTGCACGTAGGGCTCATCATAATTATAGCAGAGACCTTGGCGGTGGCGCTCTAGTTGCTCCGCTGGGGACAGCCGGTGGAAAGGACGAGCAGGGGCTACAGCACCCACTGGTGCTTGAGTTGTGGTCGCCCTCGGGGCTGCTGGTACCGCTACAGCAGGCCATGGCGGCGCTGGGATGCCCAGGCACTGAGGAGGCCGGGCGCCACGCTGAGCAGTGGGCGATGTCGTGGCAGCGGCACGATGCTCAAAGGCCCTAGCCAAATACATGGCCGTTTGGAGGTTCTAGGGCTCCCGTAGCTCCACGCCGACCTTAATGTGCTCCAGAAGGCCGCCCACAAACAACTTCGACTTCTAGGATGCGGAGAGGTTCCGAGCATGACATAGCACCATAAGCGTTCGAAGTAGTCCTGTACCGTGGAGGTGAAGGGCAGGCAAGCAAGTTCAGATAAACGTGTCCCACGAACAGCCGGCCCAAACTACAGATTGCATAGCTCCTTGAAACGTTCCCACATAGGCATGCCCTCGTCTTGCTCAAGGGCGTAGTACCATGTTTGGGCCGCACGCGGTGAGATGGTATGACGCGAGCCAATACGGTCCGAGGCAAGGGTATGCTGCCCGCGGAAAAACTGGTCACGATGATTGAGCCAATTGAGGGGATCCTCGGCACCATCGTATGTGGGGAACTCCAACTTGTAGAAGCGTGGAGGGTGAGCGCCGTGGTTGACACCCAGAGCTGCTGGTTCTAGAGCAAAGGATGCGAACGATGAGGCGGCGTGGTGGTGCTACATGTTACCGTCGGAGAGTATAGGACCATCAACGCCTCCATAGAAAACCCCCTCGGTGTAGTAGGGCTGTTGTACCCCCCACCGTAGTGGATCAGGACGCCTATGGTAGGGGCTGGGGCAGCCAACATCGTGGTCGCTGGAAACGTTGCTATCATATACACCGGCCCTACCGTCGGGGCTAGGGCATAAGATGGGATCGGCGATGGGGAGGGTGGCATCTGTAGTAGATGGATGGGCACGCCGGTTGCACTGGACTAGGGGCTCCCAGCAGGGAACACCAGCGGCAGGGAGGCCATGGCCGATTGCGGTGGTGGCGGTGGGCGCGGTGAGGAGGACAGCGGCTGCTGCGAGGCGAGGTAGGACTGCATCGCTGCATGGAACAGGTCAGCTCGTGGAGGACGGAGTGGGCGTCGAAGCGGATGGCAGCAGCTGCGTAGCAGTGGTGATTGGCAGCGGCGGCGGTGGGCTGGTGGAGGTGGAAAGAGGGCCTGACATCTCTGATACCAGATTAATAGGACTAGATGCCCTACTGGAGTTGCTGTGAAGGTTGTAGGGATGGAAGAGCGGTAGACAAGGCTTAGGGCAGCGGCGGCGGGTTGGCGCCATGGTGATCACGGCGCGAGGAAGAGGAGAAGGTGTGGCTAGGGCTCCCAAGGGAAGCCGGCAACAATTAGGTTGCTTCTGCTTAATTTCAATCTCAATTGTTATAGAGTCTTTATCCTCTCTAGGATCCTATAATTAAGGAATAAATATCATAAATAGCTAATAATACTAATATGGTTTGTTAGCCCCTAAAGCCGGTGTCCACCTCTAGCCACTAATGGGCCTGCGCCTGTTATAGTAGACGCCGGTCATAACACCTTCTTTCTTCACACACTCTCTCCTATGTAAAGATTTATGATCAAATTTAGGGATATGTCGAGACTTTCTGATGCAATCCCAAGCATAAAAACAAATTCTTTTGTGAACACTTTGTGACACAATATTATATATATATATATATATATATATAGATGAAAGAGAAGAGAGGTGGGCTGTAATTATATAGCCATCTGATGCAAAGAAAGTGAAGCATGTATTAATGATGAAATATATCCTACTGCTAGCCAACCACTATATGTGTAGCGTGATAGAGGAGATATAAATATACCTAGTTGTAAATTGTATTATTAGTTATGTAGTGTTATTCCGAACCATCGAAATTTCTATCCATTTCAGAACAAAAATTCTAACACGCGACCCCTCGCTCTGAAGAACGACCGCACGACCCGTCGCACGCAGCGCCTCCCCATGCTCCCACACCCTCCTCCCTAACGCAGCACCTCCCTCCCTCCGCGAGCTCCTCGGCGACCATGCGCCCGCTCCAAAGACGACAACGATGGTGGAGATGAAGTCGGCGTCGACAGCAGCTCCGACGAGGTAGGCCGGTTCCTCCTCCTCTTGGATCTGAGCCCATCGGAGACAAAGATGACGGTGACGGTGGCGGTGGTTAGGGTTCCAGTGAGCTTCTCCCCCTCTTTCTTCTCCAACTTCGGCGGCTATAGAAGGGGTCATCTGGGAGGAGGCAAGCAAGCCATGCTGTTTAGAGGCCCTAGCGGTGGTAGTGGCGGCCAGACCAGGTCAGGCGGGGGAGTTTTGTCAGAGTTGGAGAAGACGGCAGTAGCCGAGCTCGCCAAAGTTGGAGAAGATGGTGGCGGTGGGGGAGGGGGAGGGGAAGAAGGCGTGGCTACCACAGGCACTAGGGTTCACCGAAGCTCCGATGAACCCTAGCGCCTGCGGTGGGGCGGTGGTAGGTTGCAGGGTGAGGACAATCAGGAACGGAGGGGGGCGGTCGAGGACAATGCATGGAGGGAGGGCGCGGCGGGAGGTTGAAGATGGGTCACGTACTCCTTCATCGCGTGACACATCGCGCGATAACTGTGTCCTTTTAGAACTGTCACATGCTCCCTCAGCGCGTGCTCCCTCAGAGCGTGACACGTCACGTGATAATTGTGTCCTTTTATAACTGTCGCGTGCTCCCTCAGCGCGTAACCCATCCCACGATAAATGTGTCCTTTTAGAACTGTCGCGTGCTCCCTCAGCGCATGACCCGTCACACGATAACTGTGTCCTTTTAGAACTAATAAGGAGACATTGCAACCTGGCGAGGCAACCCTAGATTCTAATCAAAAACCTCTGACCTAGTTTTTATCCAACATAACATTTGGATTTCATGTTGGTATTTTTAGATTTTTTTTATTTAGGGTTTAGGGTTTACAGAGGTGGGCTATAATTATATAGCCATCTGATGCAAAGAAAGTGAAGCATGTATTAATGATGAAACATGTCCTACTGCTAGCCAACTACTATATGTGTAGTGTGATAGATGAGCTATAAATATAGCCAGTTGTAGATTGTATTATTAGTCATGTAGTGTTATTCCGAACCATCGAAATTTCTATCCATTTCAGAACAGAAATTCTAACATGCGACCCCTCGCGCTGGAGCGCGACCACGCGACCCGTCACGCGCGCCCTCTCTCACGCAGCGCCTCCCCACGCTCCCACACCCTCCTCCCTGACACGGCTCCTCCCTCCCTCCACGAGCTCCTTGGCGACCGTGTGCCCGCTCCCGAAGACGACAACGACGGTGGAGACGAAGTCAGCGGCGGCGGCGACTCTGACGAGGTAGGCCGGTTCCTCCTCCTCCTCCTGGATCTGAGCCCACCGGAGACAAAAGATGACGGCGGCGGTGGCTAGGGTTCCAGCGAGCTTCTCCCCCTCTTTCTTCTCCAACTCCGGCGGCTATAGAAGGGGCCGTCTGGGGGGAGGCAAGCAGGCCAGGCAGTTTTAGAGGCCCTGGCGGTGGTAGTGGCGGTCGGACCAGGTCAGGCGGGGGAGTTTCTTCGGAGTTGGAGAAGACGGCAGCAGCCGAGCTCGCCGGAGTTGGAGAAGATGGCGGCAGTGGGGGAGGTGAGGGGAAGAAGGCGGTTGCCACGGCCACTAGGGTTTGTCGGAGCTCCAATGAACCCTAGAGCCCGCGACGTGGCGGTGGTATGCTACGGGGTGTGAGGATGATCAGGAACGGGGGAGGCGGGGCGAGGACGAGGCGCGGCGGGAGGTTGAAGACGGGTCGCGTACTCCTTCAGCGCGTGACCCGTCGCGCGATAACTGTGCCCTTTTAGAACTGTCGCGGGCTCCCTCAGCGCGTGACCCGTCGCGCGATAACTGTGTCCTTTTAGAACTATCGTGTGCTCCCTAAGCGCGTGCTCCCTCAGAGCGTGACCCGTCGTGCGATAACTATATCCTTTTAGAACTGTCACGTGCTCCCTTAGCGCGTAACCCGTCACGCTATAACTGTGTCCTTTTAGAACCGTTGTGTGCTCCCTCAGCGCGTAACCCACGATAACCGTGTCCTTTTAGAACTAACAAGGAGACATTGCAACCTGGCAGGGCAACCCCAGATTCTAAACAAAAACCTCCGACCTATTTTTTATCCAACACAATATTTGGATTTCATGTTAGTATTTTTAGATCTTTTTTATCGAGACGATTCTCGATTTAATGTGTCAATTGTCTTCATTTTATTAGTCTAACAAATAAACATCACAGACTTCTATTTAATTTGGCGTAATTTTATTTTATTTTTTATTTAATTTAATAACTAAGGAATTGGCGCAATTTTTATTTTGTAGAGGAAAGAGTCGGGTCAACCGCTTGTAATGGCATTGGCTTCGTGGCCTGGAAGAAAACCGCATTAAAAATCAGACCAAACCCCCAGTCTCCTGTCTCCTCCCCGTTTCGAGCCTCACTGACTGACTCTCAATCCTCATTTCTTCACGGAACCCAATGATCGGCGGAACTGCCGCCACTCGCCGCCGTCGCCTGCTGTGAAAAATCAAGGATTCGCCGCCGTCGCAGCCGATCTTCTCGTAAGTGTTCCCTCCCTTCTCCCCTCCGGACAGCCCCTGCAAGAATCCGCCGCGAAGCTCTGATTTGTGCCTGGTGATCTCGTCCTTCTCAGAAGTGCAGACTACCTGTACTCTTCGACGAGATGCCTCCGAAGGTCGCCAAGCGGTGGGTGCAGGTCAACCGGCCGGGGGAAGCCTCGTCGTCCTCACGCGGACACTCGGGAGGAGGAGGAGGAGGAGGAGGTGGGAGAGTCAACCCCGCCGCCGACCGCCTCAGCGCGCTGCCCGACGCGCTCCTCCACCACGTCATGTCGTTCATGAAGGCGTGGGACGCGGCGCGCACGTGCGTGCTCTCGCGCCGGTGGCGCGACCTCTGGGCCTCCGCGCCCTGCGTGGATGTCCGTGTCGGGAGGTATAGGGACCCGCCCCAGGACTTCGCCAAGTTCGTGTACCGGCTGCTGCTTGCTAGGGAGGCCCTTGCACCGATAGACACTCTCCGCCTGCGGTCACCCGGTGAGGAGGACGAAGATTTCGACAATTCTGATGTTAAGATGTGGATCCGCCATGCAATCAGACGGAATGCTCGTGTTATTCAGCTAACCGGTCACCCCAACCCCAATTTGTTGGCGGAGCTGGATCCTATGGACTTCGTCTCTCGCCACCTCAAAATCTTGAAACTGAACTATACTGAAGTGTCTGATAGCTTCACCTGGCAGCTGTCATCTCGTTGCCCTTGTTTGGAGGAACTAGAGCTCAAGAACTGCTTGGTAGAGGGCCGTGAGTTTACATCTGTCTCTCTGAAGAGGTTGACCATGGTCAAATGCACTTTTGCTAACTTCTCTGTTGATGCTCCAAACCTTGTGTTTGTGCAGTGCATCGCGCCAGAGTCTTGGGTCCCTGTGTTCAAGAACTTTGGGGTGCTGGTAACAGGTAGTGTCATGCTTGATGACTGTTTATTGAGTAAGGAGTTTAAAAAGTACCAAGAGGACGCTGATGAATATCCTCGAACAAGTGACGACGATGATGACAACAACATTGCATTTGCCCCTAAACATGTTCCTGATTCTGATGACAGTGGTGATGAAATCCTCAGTGATGATTCTGGATTCTTAGATGATTTTTATGATGAGCATTATTTAGCAGATGATGTCAAGGACAATTATGATTATGGAAGTGATATCAATAGTGATAGTGACACATATGAGTACAGTGAGATTGCAAATGGCTATGAAGATAAGCAGTTTGGAAACCGTGCCAATAGACTTGATCGCACTAGGGGCAATAAAGATCATGGTTGCAGTGCAAAGCATATCATTAATGATTATAAAAAATTTGGTGGCCAGAATGTTCTCAATAGCCTTTCAAATGTTCGATATCTGGAGCTGTTAGGTCATTCTGGAGAGGTAGTTACATTCTATAATTCCGTTGTTTAATTTTTTCATAATTCCTTAATTCTTTTGTCCAGTGCATTTTTTATACAGTGTCTCTTGTTCTGTTGAATACATTATGAATTTGAGGGTGTCTTAGTAATCATTCAACATTTTCCTTTCCATATCATTGCTGATTTTAGGGGTGGATCCAGCTTTTTATACTATCATTGAATTCACAACACTGAAATGGTTAGTGCACCAAACATCAGATGCTTCCAAGTTTCTAACCCTCCTAAATTGTTGCAAGTTGGAACATCAATCACCAAATCAAAATTGATCACAAAAAAATCACTAAATCAAAATTTATGATTTTCTCATAGGGGGTGTGTTTTATTAGTTCAATGTGAGCTGTCTATTTTTATGCTATTGTACTGCATGTTTGCTTTACATATTTTTTTACCAGAATAGTGTAAATTAATTTACTTTTCACTGTCTTCAGTTCTTGGCCCTTAGCCTACAATAATAAAAATTAGAGTTAATCTTTCAGGCCAATAGAGCACTTTTCACTGTCTATGGGCCTGTTCGGCAGGACTGAAAAATACTGTTCCGGCTGATTGTTGTGAGAGGAAAATACTGTTCTAGCAGGACGTGAACAGTGATTTCGTGAGGTGGCTGGCCAGCCGGCTACCAGCCAGCCGAACACTGCCATAAATACCTCTGTATTCAAATTAAGTCAATCAGCTAACTGCAGAGAAAAAACTAAGCATGTTATATATGATGGAAATATTATCTCTTTTGAAGCGAATTTGGTGTTTATTTTGCTATATAGATTTTCTTTCATTCTATCCTATAAACTCACATCTGTTTCAGAACAATTTCGACATGTAGTTTCATTCACCAGGTAAAAACCTACACTTTCCAAATGTAATTTTGTTAGCCATAAAAAATGGTGGATGATAATTCCTATCTGAAGAGTTTTGTGCCTTTCCAGTTGGGTTATTATTATTCATTGTTGTTATAGTTTGTTGTAAACAACTCACTCCTGTTTAAATATGAAGGTCATTATGAGGAGAGAATCGTTAAATTGTCCAACTTTTAGCAACCTGAAGACTTTGGCCCTTGGAGAATGGTGTATCAGTACAGCTGTTGATTTTGACATATTACTTCTCTTGCTTCGGCATTCACCTAGTCTGGAGAAGCTTTATCTTCAGCTTGAAATGGTACGTACATGCTCGGTGTTTCTCAATGCTGACTCAAAATTTTAGCAGATGATTAATGAAGTTGATTTTTTTTGTTTGTCCTTCAAAAAGAACTGTGACATCCAGAAGGCATTGAGAAGAGGTATAGAGCCAAAGGGAGGATCATTTGCTTGCAAACATCTTAGTATGGTGAAAATCAGATGCACCAAGGACGATCCAAGAGTCCATATGTTGGCGCAGTTGTTTAGGTCTAATGGCCTGCCACTAGAGAAGATTTATGTCTGTCGGAGTGGGAGTTTCTGTGAGTACCTTGTGTGATTGTGTCCGTATGTTTTGGTCTGTGCACTATTGTTGTTTTTCACTCTTTTGTCATACAACACACCATTGAAGTTTCTGTTGCAATAGGATTTCTTTTTCTGGCCACTCATGTTTTGTTATCCTATATCCTGAACCTTTTTCCTTGTTCTGTTCATGTTAATCTTTGCATTCACTAACTTTCTGTTGTTTTGTGCAGACCTCCGTAACTTGAAGCTGGAGAGGAGCATTACCCTCGGTGAACTGCGTGAATATGAATCTTGATCTCATTCCTATTGAAAGCAGAAATGTGCGATATGACAAATATGTACTCTTTTTTCAGTACCTTGTAGACCTGTTTCAGCTCTAGTTGATGATTGGAACATCATTTATGCAGAGAAATTGCAGGACATGTAGCTATAGAATGCATGGTTGTTTCGCACATCTCTATCAAGTTGTCTTGTCAGTTGGTATCGTTTGAAGAACAAAATTCAGATTGGAGTACCTGGGGTTTATAAGCTGTGGTTTAGTGCCTTGGGTTAATCGTCAGCACTGTTTTCTTTTAACACAACGTGGGTTTAGTACCATGTGGTTCAGTTTCAAGTTTCTACTGTATATGGTACGGGCATTTATGTTGCATCTATGTTCAACATATTCTCTAATCTCTAACACCAACTTTAGTACAGCCCCTACTTGAGCCCCCAAAGAGGTAAAAAAAAACGTGCTCCAAGCTAGAGCCACGAAATTTAGGTGGGCACCTAAATCCACCCTCCACACCCCATTCTTGGGGCTTACCCCCATGCCCCATCTTGCATTGCTTCCCACTCGTAGGAACTCCCTCCGCTTCGGTGACCCTCCTTTGCCCTCCCCTCTCCTCCCACTCGACGCCAGCTTGATGCGCGGCCCCTCCAGCGAGATTCATCGCCATAGATTCGTGTCGAGTGGCCCACGGGGAATGTGGCAGAATCCCCTCCTTTGGTCCTGTCTCGAGCCCTCGGTGTCCGCGCCTCCTCTCCTCCGTCTCGAGAGCGGCCATGGCTCCCCGCCGTTCAACCTCTCCTCGTCGCCCGGCCATGCCTCGCCGCCGTCTAGTCCCTCCTCGCCACTCCCTAGCTCGAGTGGTGCCCACCTGGTGTCCCGCTCCATGGGGAAGAAAGGTTTGGCCCAATGATGACTGGGACCTCATGTCATTGTTTGCTAATATGGATTTGGGGGTTGATGCTACGGTGGAAGCAAAATATTATGCCAACAAAAGTAGGGGGAGCACTAAAATCCAAAGTAGGGGCCGAAATATGTAGTGATGGTGTGGTGGAGTGGAGACTGATGCTAATGGTTCCATCCATTGACCATAATGCTGGATTCTTGTTAGGATTCCATATCCCCATGACTAGTGATCATAATTCAGTGTTACTGATTCTTGCTAGGATCTCATACTCCCATGACTTTTTTTTATTTGGCCCCTTTTGTCAAAAAAATCCGTTTACACCCCTGAACATCAAAATTCTGTCTTTAGACCCTATGGGTCGGCGCTAAGGTAACATAGCTTGCTCCATAATTCATGGCACCGAGCTTTGAGACCTTGATAGCGTGCTCCATAAATCATGACACCGAGCTTCGAGACCTTGATAGCGTGGATGTTCGACGTGGCGTCTAGGTGGCTGAGCTCGGCACAGTAGGAGGTGGCGCCGACCTCGACGCCGTGAAGCCCGGCGCCAACCTTGGTGCCTTGTGTCAGGCTGACCTCCTAGCTTTTTCTCCTAGCATACGTGAATGTGTGCTCTGCCAGTGACTGATAGATAAAAGACAACAATGCTCTGGAGGTGCATGCATGCCCACTTGGGATACTAGCCAGCTAGAAGTCTACATCGCCGTGAAGCCCGGCGCCAACCTTGGTGCCTTGTGTCACGCTGACCTGCTAGCTTTTTCTCCTAGGTACCGTTTAGTTGGCAATTTTTTTGACGAAATATTATTGTAGCATTTTCGTTGTTATTTGATAATTAGTGTCCAATTATAGTCTAATTAGACTTAAAAGATTCGTCTCGTGAATTTCATCTAAACTGTGTAATTAGTTTTATTTTTTATTTATATTTAATGCTTCATGCACGTGTCTAAAGATTCAATATGACGAAAAATCTTAAAAATTTTAACATTTTGGAGTGAACTAAACAGGGCCCTGGCATACGTGAATGTGTGCTCTGCGAAATGCTCTGGAGGTGCATGCATGCCCACTTGCGATACTAGCCAGCTAGAAGTCTACATCGTAGCCTTAGGACTTAGGAGGATTATTTTCAATGTCCCTGGTTTAGATTGCAAGTTTTTTCATTCTCTTTCTATCACATCAAATCTTTGAACACATGTATGGAGTATTAAATATAGATAAAAAATAACTAATTATACAGTTTGATTGTAAATTACGAGATGAATCTTTTGAGCCTAGTTAAGTCATGATTGGACAATAATTATCAAATACAAACGAAAGTGCTACAGTACCCAATACTGATTCCTAACCCCAATCTAAACAAGGCCATGTTCACGCGCTCTAGTGCTGTAGTTTGCAGTAGAAAAAGAAGACAGGGGTGTTTGGTTTGATGGATTAATCTGTAGTTCCCGTGACATCGAATGTTTAATACTAATTAGGAGTATTAAATATAGATTAATTATAAAACAAATTACATAGATGGAAGCTAATTGGCGAGACGAATCTATTAAGCCTAATTAGTTTATAATTTGATAATATGGTGCTACAGTAAATATTTGCTAATGATGGATTAATTAGGCTTAATAAATTTATCTCGCAAGTTAGTCTCCATCTATGTAGTTAGTTTTGCAATTAGTTCATGTTTAGTTCTCCTAATTAGCAGCCGAACATCTGATGTGACATGTAACTAGTACTAGCTCCGTCCCCCCCCCCCCCCAAAATACAACTATAAGTTGCGTGCCAATTAAAGTGGTTCACAATTGACCAAATTTCTAGTGAATGATATCCACATTTATGGCTAAATCAATTTATTATGAAAATACATTTCGTAATCAATTCAATGGTATTTATTTGATACCATAAATATTAATATTTTTTATTTATAATTGACCAAATTTAAGATAATAAAACGTTATACTGCACTATATTTACTTGCTTTTGAAGATAACATATATTTATTTGCTTATTAATATGATTAGCCATGTTATAATTAATTAAAATTAAGATTTATATTGTGAACAACTAGTGTGCCTCTAAATTCAGAACAGAGGGAGTATTAGTCTAAACTTGTCTCTTAATGACGGATCTAGCTAATAATTGCCCTGTTCGCTTGGTTAATAAGTCATGGCTGAAAGTACTGTTGGCTGATTTATTGTGAGAGAAAAATATTGTTCGTTGGCTGAAAAAGTACGGCTTATAAGTCAAGCGAACAGGGACATATCGCTCAAAATATGTTTTTATGGTACAACACACGTTGGAATTTGAATTATTATGATATTATTTTTTTCAGTTGCAACACAGGTATTTTTTTCCAAGTTGCATCAAAGGGCCAAGGTCAAAATATTAGTCTGCGCTTTTTTAATTGTAGTTTTTCAATAGTTATCATTCGACGTTTAAAAGTTGATACACATGTATCAAGATTCAAACTTAAAAGGCTGATAGAACCATCTAAATTTATTTGGTTCTATCAGTTTTTAAGAGTAGCACAGCCTGTGACTTTAGGCGATTCAGTGCAACAATTTTGATGACAAAAAACAAACTATAATGCAGAGGAGACCAATCTCTATTATTTTCTCGGGTTACAAAACATGCACTAACCAATGTAATTTTAATATTATTAATGATATATAAATCTTAATTTTAACATGGTTAATCATATTAATAAGCAAATAAATATATGTTATCTTTAAAATCAAGTAAATATAACGCACGCAGATTGCAGGCATTTTGGATTTTAGCAGTGACACATCACATCGCTACGGCAAAGACAGACATGCGTGCAAGCCAGGCCATAGGCCACGGCAGGCCCCCAGGTCACTGGCTAAGGTCCTAATAAGGCTAAAGAGGATAAATAGTCTAATAAAATCTCTATAAAATTACTAAAGTATAAGGTTAGTAATCAAAAAGACAAAATATAATTTTGCTTTAGCTCTATAAGGGTTGGAGGTCACCTACCCAATAATTCTAGTTGCTATGATCACTAGACACATAAGAGACTAAGTCACTACTCACTAAGAGCTCTCAAACAAGCTACACTAAAGATCTCCATTAGGTGAAACTAAGCTAGTAAGCAAGCTTTTAAAATTAACTACACTAAAAAACTTGCTACACAACTAGTTTGCAAGAACGTAAATGAGTGAGTAGATGATTATACTGTCATGTCGAGTAATGAACTAATCACAAAATGAACACCAATCAATCACCGAGAGAAATCCAAGAGACAAACAACATAATAATTTTCTCCCGATGTTCATGTGCTTACTGGCACGCTAGTCTTTGTTGTGTCGACCAACACTTAGTGGTTCGACGGCTAATAGGTATCACACACCTAGCCAACAAATAGTGCCGTAAGAACCTACACACAAGTAAAATAACTCAATGACACGAGCAATCCACTAGAGTTATCTTTCGGCTTTCCGACGAGGAAGGTACAAGACCCCTCCCAAATCATTGGGAGACGGCCACAAACAATCACCAACTCGTGCCGATGCTCCTTCGCTGCTCCAAGTCGTTTAGGTAGTGGCAACCACCAAGAGTAACAAGAACTCCACAGCCACAATGATCCTTAAGTGCCACTAGATGCAATCACTCAAGTAAATACACTTGGAATCAATCATAATCACACTATGATGATGAATCAATGATGGAGATGAGATAAAATGGGGTGCAAAACCTTATGTGCGCCCAGAGATCAGTCACACACATAAGCCGATAAATTATGAATAGTATCATCACCAATGTTTATTACATCACGAATAAGACAGAGTTATTACATAAGTATAGCGAAGGTAATAAAAAGATCTCTCGCGGAAGCTTCATTTCACAGGGACGTCGACTGGTTGACCACAAGTCTAATAGTCCTTACAAAATTCCTCATACAAAAAGTCATCTGTTACCCATCCGGGATTTTATCCAAATAATGAAAGTAAACAAGCGTAAGTACATGTCGTACTCAACAAGTGTAACACGGGGTTCATGAGGCTCAAAGGCTAGACACAGGTTTAACAACGATCATCTTTTAGTTGTCACACTTTTAGCTTTTGAGTAGCATCAAGTTGTTTCAATTCCCAAAGTAGAACATATGATCAAATGTAAATATGAATAATGAATAGCATAAACAAATATTACTTAGTGTTCATCTATTCCATAAATGTTTCAAGGTCGCTCGTGACCGTGAGCACGACTGATATACCAGTTTTACACTCTACAGAGGTTGTACACTTTCACTGTGAGTCATGATACCCATATGCCCGGGTTAATTACTCCCAAAACACTTCTAAGGTGAGTAGGCAGGGGTCACTATGAAGCCTTTCAAAGGTTCGTCTAACAAGTTAGGGCCATTAGATTCACTTGGTAAACAGATATAGAGCCCCCCTTCCCGATAGCACATTGACATGCAGCCTATACTCATAAGGATAGAGGCCGCCCTATACCCGATTCGGCAAGCCATTCTTACGCCAATGAAGGTAACCACTAACGAGCTAGAAAAGGTCCTTATACTGAGCTAAAGCCAGAGCCATGTAGCCCTCACAGCTATACTGTAAGTACCGGATGATCACTTATAGATAAGTCCTTATGGAGAGGAATCTGAAGCATTTAGAAAGTAGCTAAACACTCCAGCCCCCTGTTTCCATGTTGCTAAAAAATCATGTTTTAATATTTATTGCATATACCATTAGTCAAGTTACAAGATCATGGTTTAATTGAGCACTAGCAAAGCTACCCAATGCATAACCCTTAGGTGACAAGGTAATAGTTCAATTCTAGAAAATCCCTATCAAGATGACACATGCAACATGAATTTAATGAATTAAAGTGAATAGGAAACAAGGATGATCCCATGCTATACTTGCCTTGAGCAAAGTACTCCTGCTGGTCCTGCTCAAACTCGTACCCTTGATCTCCCGAGAACTGCTCACCGTCTATACTCGATAACCACAGCAACATACAATCATCCAGGAGCAATCATGCAAAGCAAACAAGGCTACAGATTAGAACAGTACACCAATAGCAAAGAGTCAAGATGAAAAGTTTGGAAAACGAATCTATGTCTCGCTATGAACACACAGACGCGAAGATCACAAAAATCATATCTAAAACAGAGAAGTTATGAATTAAACAAGATTTCCTATAGGCAAATAATAGATTAAATCTAAGCTTGAATTATAAAAGTTGGAAACCTTCTTTACAGTAGCATAAACATGTAGATCACTTATTTATGAACCTAACGCAACTTGAACGGATCAAATCGGAGTTAAAACGAAGATTTTATGGCTAAAACAAGTTGAATGGCAAAACTGTAAATAACTGAAAACGTATTTCAATATAACCGATCCAAAATACGCTTTTAAAAAGAGAAAACGAAATCTGTAAACGCACTTTGTACTACGGGTTAAGCCGGGAATAATTGTAAGGGTGTATCTGCAAAGTCAGCAGTGAAAGGGTATCCTTCAATCTGATCCATTGGATTAGAAATCGACGGTCGGGAATTGATTTGACAGGGAGAGAGAAAACCCAAACCGGTACAGTGCTGGTGGCAGTGAGCACGGCGGCGCCATGGCCGGCTTTTGGAGCTCACAGTACATGGCTTCAAGGGCACGATTCGACGAAAGACAAGTATAGGGAGAGAGAGAGGAACGGGGATCTCACCGGATCAGGAACACGCTAGCGGGAAGCAGCGACGGCGGCTCGACGCTCGGTGGACTGCGATGGTTGGCGGCGACGCTTGAGTGAGGTGCGGCTATGGCTGCTTGAGCGAAAAACCGGGCGCCAGATGGGATAGGAGACGGAGGAGGGCACGGGTGCTATTTATGGGGCCGAATCCCTTGGGCGTCACGACACCACGGGTCGTGGCAGCGCCGGACTCAAATGACGACGCGGACAGAAGAGTCCGACCCGGCCACGGCGAGAGGAAGAAGGGCCTGACCAGTGGGCCTAGCTGGTCAGCAGTGGGGAAAGGCGCGCGGCTACGGGAACGGGCATGCGGCTGGCGTCTAGCTGGGCCAACGGCCTGCAAAGGGAGACCGAGCTGGCTTGGCTGGTGCTGAGGGGAGCGCTGGGCCTCAGCCCGAGCAGAGAGGAAGGGAGAGCAGCGGCCTAGAAAAGAAAATGGGCCACGCAGGAAAGAAATGGAGCAGGCCAGAAACAGAGGAAGGAGAAAGAATTTATCCTTTTCTTTTTCTAATTTCTTTCCAAAGCAATTTTGAAGACAAAATTCAAATCAAGTTCAAATTTGAGTTCAAATCAAACCATTCCAAAAATTAATATGCAGCAGCATGAAGGCACATTCATGGTTGTTGACCTATATTTGATTTTAATTTGATAAACTTTATTATTCTTCCTAAATTTAAATGCTCACAAAAATGCTCAATAAATCAATTTCCCCTATTTTAAAATGTTGTAAAATTTAGGGTGTTACAATTCTACCCCCCTTAAAATGAATCTCGTTCTCAAGATTCGGACGATGCTTACTCAAATAACTATGGGTATATTTTTCTTAGATCCTCTTCTCTTTCCCAAGTAGCCTTATTCTCTATATACCGATTCCACTGAACCTTACACATCTTTATTACTCGGCTCCTTGTAACTCTTTCTGCCGTCTCCAAAATCCTTACCGGAAACTCCTCATATGTGAGATCCTCCTTAACTGTAAGCTCTTCTAATGGTATCTGCTCCTCGGGTACACGCAAACACTTCTTAAGCTGAGACACATGGAACACATCATGTACACCTGACAAACTCTCAGACAATTCCAACTGATAAGCTACCTCTCCACATCTCTCTAAAATCTTGAAAGGTCCAATATACCTTGGGGCTAACTTCCCTTTCATGTTAAACCTTCTCACACTTCTCATAGGTGACACCTTCAAGTACACATAATCACCTACTTTGAAAACCAATTCCCTTCTTCTAGTGTCGACATAGCTCTTTTGTCGAGACTGAGCCACTCTCAAGTTATCTCTGATCATCCTTACTTGCTCTTCTGTATCTCTTAGTACATCTGGTCCAAACACTTGAGTTTCCCCTGTTTGGTTCCAAAACAACGGGGTTCTACACTTTCGTCCATACAAAGCTTCGAAAGGTGCCATATTGAGACTTTTCTGATAACTGTTATTGTACGAGAACTCTGTATAAGGCAAACTCTTGTCCCAACTTGTACCATACTGCAACGCACAAGCTCTCAACATATCCTCTAGTATCTGGTTAATTCTCTCAGTTTGCCTGTCTGTCTGAGGATGATATGCTGTACTAAAATTCAACTTGGTTCCCAATGAACTATGTACTTGCTGTCAAAAATGATATGTGAATTGAGTACCTCGATCAGACACGATTTTCTTGGGAACTCCATGTAGACACACTATTCTCTCCATATACAACGCAACCAATTGGGGGCCAGTATAGGTAGTCTTGACCGGTATGAAGTGAGCAACTTTAGTTAACCGATCCACTATTACCTATATTGAATCATAACCTCTCTGAGTACGTGGTAACCCAACTATAAAATCCATACCAACTTTTTCCCACTTCCACTCAGGTATCTTCATTGGTTGTAGCAATCCTGTAGGTCTTTGATGTTCATCTTTGACTCTCTGACATGTATCACACAAAGCAACATATTCAGCAACATCTTTCTTCAGTCCGTACCACCAATACTTCTCTTTTAGATCCAAATACATCTTGGTACTTCCAGGATAAATAGAATAAGCAGACTCATATGCCTCATGAAGAATTGCCTCTCGTAAAGCCTTATCCTTAGACAAACATAGTCTTTTGCCAAACCATAGAGTTCCATTGTCATCCATATGGAATCATGGTGCCTTCCCAATCACTATGTTTTCCGCTATCTTTCAACTTCGCATCCTGTAACTGACCCTTACGTATTTCTTGCTCTAATTTAGGCTCCAACACCAACTCCACTGCATAAGTGACAAAGCCTAAATTCAGTCGCTTAAACTCAGCACACAACTCACTTGACATCGATGTCACTTGCACCTCATTGGCATAACTCTTCCTACTAAGAGCATCGGCAACAACGTTTGCCTTTCTAGGATGATAGTGTACCTCCAAATCATAATCTTTGATCAACTCTAACCATCGACGTTGTCTCATATTCAAATTTGTCTGAGTGAAAATGTACTTTAGACTCTTGTGATCAGTATAGATGTCACTCTTATGCCCAATAAGATAGTGCCTCCATATCTTTAAAGCATGAACCACTGCTGCTAACTCTAAGTCATGAGTAGGATAATTTAACTCATGCTTTCTCAACTGTCGGGATGCATAAGCCACTACTCTGCCTTCTTGCATAAGAACACATCCAAGTCCTTGACGAGATGCATCACAATAGATCGAGAAGCTCTTGTTCAGATCTGGCAAAGTCAATACTGGGGCTGTAGTCAACCTCTTCTTCAACTCTTCAAAGTTAGCCTGGCACTTCTTGGACCACACAAACTTAGCATTTTTCTCCAACAAAGCTGTCATAGGCTTGGCAAGATTAGAGAAACCTTCAATGAATCTTCTGTAGTATCCAGCTAATCCCAAAAAACTATGAATCTCTCCCACATCTATCGGTGGTTTCCAATTCAATACATCTTTCATCTTACTTGGATCTACTGCAATTCCACCATTAGAGACAACATGACCAAGGAAAGAAACTTTCTTCAACCAAAATTCACACTTGCTTCGCTTAGCATACAACTTGTGTTCTCTAAGCTTCTGCAAGACCAACCTCAGATGTTCAGCATGCTCTTCTTCTATTTTGGAGAATATTAATATATCATCGATGAATACCACCACGAACTTATCCAAAAACTCCATGAACACCTTGTTCATCAAATACATAAAGTAGGCGGGTGCATTGGTCAACCCAAAGGATATAATAGTGTACTCATACAATCCATACCTCATAGTAAAAGTTGTCTTGGGTATGTCAGTTGCACGAATCCTCAATTGATGGTAGCCAGAACGAAGATCAATCTTAGAGAAAACACAAGCACCTCTCAACTGATCAAACAAGTCATCAATTCTAGGCAACGGATACTTATTCTTGATAGTAACCTCATTGAGTGACCGATAATCAACACACATCCTCTGAGTACAATCCTTCTTATCAACAAATATAACCGGTGCTTCCCAAGGTGACAAGCTAGGACGAATAAAATCTTTCTCCTGTAACTCCTTTATTTATTTCTTAAGTTCTTCTAATTCATTAACCCCCATTCTATATGGACGCTTAGCTATAGGTACAATTCCAGGTAATAATTCAATAACAAACTCAATGTCTTGGTCAGGTGGCATACCTGGTAAATCATCGAGGAACACATCTAGAAATTCATCCACCACTAGGTCCTCCTTATTGCCGCTATCATCAAGCTGGTTCACTGTGGCTGTCGGCTGTGCTTATATTACAACATCAACATTGATTCTTTCCCATTTGGTGCGGTCACAACGACTACCTTCTCTTTACATTGGATCACTGCCTATTGTTGCTTCATCTAGTCCATACCTAGAATCACATCTATACCAGATGCTCTCAACACAATAGGGCTCACTTTGGACTCTACCCCCTTAAGAATAGACTAGTCGGAAGACAACGATATGAAGCTTGCATACTTCCACCCGGTGAGTTTACTAAGATAGGATTTTGCATGGCACACAATGGTATGCTATGGTTTCTAACAAATGCTTGTGATATGAATGAATGCGAAGCTCCAGAATAAAAAAGAACATTAGCGGGGGTTGAGTTGACATTGAACATACCGAACATAACTTCTGGTTCCGCAAGCGCCATCTTGGTAGACACATGGTTCACTTTTCTCGTGTTGGGTGCTGGCTTCTGATAGCTATTCTGCCTTTGGGGAGTTTGCTGGTTGGGCTTCTCAGGGCAATTATAAGACAGGTGACCTTCTTTACCACATCGGAAGCACTTGCTAGGAGTGCTGGGGGCACTAGTCTTCATGGGAGTGTTGTTGGGCACTCCCTGTCGTGGTGTCTGCTGACCACTCTGTTGCTGAGGACTTTGATTGGCATTCTGCTGCTGGTTTTGGTTGCGCTGAGGACACTGACCACGATTCCACTGACTAGGTGGTCCCTGGAACCTCTGTTGAAAGCCTTGCTGAGGGTTGGTACGTGGACGAGTATTGCTCCCAGCGGCCTATCCCTGAAGCCTCCTCTTCTTGGCCTCCATCTCCTTGCGCTTGTTGTCAATAACAATAGCATGATTCACCAGTGTCTAAAAATTAGGGTAGGTATTGGACATAAGCTGGAGCTGCAGACCGTCATACAGACCTTTGAGAAAGCGGCGTTGCTTGTCAGCATCATTAGCCACTTCATTTGGAGCATAACGTGACAACTGAGCAAACTTGTCACGGTACTCAGCGACGGACATGGATCCCTGCTTTAGAGCTCTGAACTCCTCCTGCTTGAGCTCTATCAATCCCTCCGGTATGTGGTAGGATATGAAATTCTCTTTGAACTCCTGCCAGGTGACAGGAGGAGTGTTGGCGGGACGTCCATACTCGAATGACTCCCACCAGTCCCGAACTTCTCCCTGGAGCTGTCCTAAAACGTACAACACCTTCTGTTGATTATCACATTGTGCTATGTTGAGCTGCCTCTCCACTGCTCGAAGCCAATCATCTGCTTCCAGTGGATCTGTGGCATGAGAGAACACCGGGGGACAGCCCTTCAAGAATTCACCACGTTTATCACGTGGTGCTCCACCACCCTGTTGGTTCTGCTGATTCTACACCGACGCTTGCATGATCTGTGTCTGTACTGCCAAGAGTTGCTCAATAGACGGTGGCGGTGGTGGTGGTGGATGTGGGGGAACACCTCCATGACCTCGTCCTCTTCCTCTCCTAGACATCTGTTATCAAATATTCAAAATTTATAAATTTTCAAGTTAGAATACTTTCTGAAAATTTTCTAGACGAATCTCGACGTCCATAGCTCTGTAAAACAGTCATATCTCGAGTTCCAGAATTCTAAATAAGGTGTACTTTATATGGTTGGAAAGCTTAAGAAATTATCTACAACTTGTATTCAGACCACATTCCCAGATTCTGTCGTTAGGTTACTCAAAAACAGGATACAACCAAAACTGTTTCCAGATTCCAGACTGCGTAGAAACTTTAACTTGAAATAGAGATATCTCACGAACCAGATCAGATATGGGGGTGATTCCAGAGGCATTGGAAAAATGCTTAAGTCTAGTTGTTCCCATAAAAATTTCATAATCTTTGGTCATGTAGGTTTTAATTGGCATTAAGATAAAGACAGATTGCTCCGAAAAAACAGATTCCGAGGGAACCAGATGTAACATACCCAACTATTCATTTATTGACCCAATCGTTAATATTCTTAACTATGGAACTTGCGGACATGCCCACAAAGTTCCAGCACACATTACAAAGATCCAACTCACACATAAACATAATAACAAATCAACAAAACACACCAATGTTCACACCGCACTAATAGTCTCGACTAGACTCAACTTGACTCGTTCTACTATCGTCTTATTACATAAAAGGGACTCCAACATCTAGAGGCAATACTTATGGGGAAGCTCCTCATACATCTTTGGCAAATTGAGGCACACCCTTTGTTCGTAGGTGCCTCTTGATAGTTTCCTGCTGCGCCTTTAATTGATTCTCCAATCGGCGAATCTTTGACACAGACTTATAACCAAAGTGTACCATCACTTCGGTGGTTGGATCCGTGCCCTGCGGGTCCATCATCACCCATCCCAATTCTGGGTGTTGATGAGGAAGGAATCGATATTGATCATCCTTCATGTCCTCGAATCGGCGACCACGGAGGCCTATGCAAGCTTCAGCGGCTGCATCTTCTATGCCGTCCTCCATGGTAGCACGATGACTATGGTGCGCGTAGTTTGAATCCAGCTAATATGCGCCTTTCTGTTCATCCTTGATGGTGATGCACACCCTAGTCTTCCAGTAGGTGTCTTCAAGAGGGTGCGTATGCTCTTTGCAGGCGTATTCTATAGCTGCATCCCAGTCATTGTAGTAGGTCTGAAGCAAGCTCATGAGTCGGTGATGTGAAACGGAGGATTCACACCCCGGCTTATACCACACCTTTGTTGTCCACCCCAGTGGTGGGATCGTCTCATCCTCTTCAACAATGTCTTCCTCTTCATTTTCGGACAAGTCGACGGCCTCGACTTCTTGAGGTTCCTCCTGAACGGGCTCAGGCGTAGATACTGGTGTTGGCGGATCGAATTCTTGTTCCTAGGGTTCTTCCTCCTCAGGCTCCATGGACAAACCATGAGGCAGGTAGTACCCTCTAGCGCTGATGCGGGCAGTCTTGTGGGCACGAGGCTTCTACAGTATTAGACTTAGTTAGATTAGGTTAGAAGCAATAATTTTCATAATAGAATAAGACAAAAGAAGCATAAAACTTTTAGCAAATAACAAGGGTGAGATAGAAAGCATGAAATGAGTAAAGCAAAAGAAGCTAAAACGACCATAGCTAACTAGGCTTGCGTCCTACAGTCAATACAGCTCTGATACCAATCTGTCACACCCAATTTTAAGGATAAAATAGGGTACAAAACCTTATGTGCGCCTAGAGATCAGTCACACACATAAGCCGACAAATTATGAATAGTATCATCACCAATGTTTATTACATCACGAAATAAGACAGAGTTATTACATAAGTATAGCGAAGGTAATAAAAAGATCTCTCATGGAAGCTTCATTTTACAGGGACAGCGACTGGTTGACCACAAGTCTAGTAGTCCTCAGGAAAATCCTCATACCCAAAGTCATCTGTTACCCATCCGGGATTTTATCCAAATAATGAAAGTAAACAAGCGTAAGTACATGTCGTACTCAACAAGTGTAACATGGGGTTCATGAGGCTCAAAGGCTAGACACAGGTTTAACAGCGATCATCTTTTAGTTGTCACACTTTTAGCTTTTGAGTAGCATCAAGTTGTTTCAATTCCCAAAGTAGAACACATGATCAAATATAAACATGAATAATGAATAGCATAAACAAATATTACTTAGTGTTCATCTATTCCATAAATGTTTCAAGGCCGCTCATGACCGTGAGTACGGCTGATATGCCAGTTTTACACTCTGTAGAGGTTGTACACTTTCACTGTAAGTCGTGATACCCATATGCCCGGGTTAATTACTCCCAAAACACTTCCAAGGTGAGCAGGCAGGGGTCACTATGAAGCCTTTCAAAGGTTCGTCTAATAAGTTAGGGCCATTAGATTCACTTGGCAAATAGATATAGAGCCCCCTTCCCGATGGCACATTGACACGCAGCCTATACTCATAAGGATAGAGGCCGCCCTATATCCGATTCGGCAAGCCATTCTTACGCCAATGAAGGTAACCGCTAATGAGATAGAAAAGGTCTCCATACTGAGCTAAAGCCAGAGCCTTGTAGCCCTCATAGCTATACTGTAAGTTCCAGATGATCACTTACAGATAAGTCCTTAAGGAGAGGAATCTGAAGCATTTAGAAAGTAGCTAAACACTCTAGCCCCCTGTTTCCATGTTGCTAAAAAGTCATGTTTTAATGTTTATTGTATATACCATTAGTCAAGTTACAAGATCATGGTTTAATTGAGCACTAGCAAAGCTACCCAATGCATAACCCTTAGGTGACAAGGTAATAGTTCAATTCTTGGAAATTCCTATCAAGATGACACATGCAACATGAATTTAATGAATTAAAGTGAATAGGAAATAAGGATGATCCCATGCTATACTTGCCTTGAGCAAAGTACTCCTGCTGGTCCTGCTCATCAAAGTCATACCCTTGATCTCCCGAGAACTGCTCACCGTCTATACTCGATAACCACAGCAACATACAATCATCCAGGAGCAATCATGCAAAGCAAACAAGGCTACAGATTAGAATAGTACACCAACAGCAAAGAGTCAAGATGAAAAGTTTGGTAAATGAATCTACGTCTCGCTATGAACACACAGACGCGAAGATCACAAAAATCGGATCTAAAACAGAGAAGTTATGAATTAAACAAGATTTCCTATAGGCAAATAATAGATTAAATCTAAGCTCGAATTATAAAAGTTGGAAACCTTCTTTACAGTAGCATGAACATGTAGATCACTTATATATGAACCTAACTCAACTTGAACGGATCAAATCAGAGTTAAAACGAAGATTTTATGGCTAAAACAAGTTGAATGACAAAACTGTAAATAACTGAAAACGTATTTCAATATAACCGATCCAAAATACGCTTTTAAAAAGAGAAAACAAAATCTATAAACGCGCTTTGGACTACGGGTTAAGCCAGGAATAATTGTAAGGGTGTATCTGCAAAGTCGGCAGCGAAAGGGTATCCTTCAATCTGATCCATTGGATTAGAAATCAACGGTCGGGAATCGATTTGACAGGGAGAGAGAGAAAACCCAAACCGGTACAGTGTCGGCGGCAGTGAGCACGGCGGCACCATGGCCGGCTTCTGGAGCTCACGGTACACGGCTTCAAGGGCATGATTCGACGAAAGACAAGTATAGGGAGAGAGAGAGGAACGGGGATCTCACCGGATCAGGAACACGCTAGTGGGAAGCAGCGACGACGGCTCGGTGCTCGGTGGACTGCGATGGTCGGCGGCGACGCTCGAGCGAGGTGTGGCTGCGGCTGCTTGAGTGAAAAACTGGGTGACAGATGGGATAGGAGATGGAGGAGGGCGCGGGCGCTATTTATGGGGCCAAATCCCTTGGGCGTCACGGCACTGTGGGTCGTGGCAGCGCCGGACTCAAACGACGGCGCGGACAGAAGAGTCCGACCCAGCCACAGCGAGAGGAAGATGGGCCTGACCAGTGGGCCTGGCTGGTCAGTGGTGGGGAAAGGTGCACGGCTATGGGAGCGGGCATGCGGCTGGCGTCTAGCTGGGCCAACGACCTGCGGCTGGGCCAACGGCCTGCAAAGGGAGACCGAGCTGGCCTGGCTGGCACTGAGGGGAGCGCTGGGCCTCGGCCCGAGCAGAGAGGAAGGGAGAGCAGTGGCCTGGAAAAGAAAATGGGCCGCGCGGGAAAGAAATGGAGCAGGCCAGAAACAGAGGAAGGAGAAAGAATTTATCCTTTTCTTTTTTCTAATTTCTTTCCAAAGCAATTTTGAAGACAAAATTCAAATCAAGTTCAAATTCGAGTTCAAATCAAACCATTCCAAAAATTAATATGCAGCAGCATGAAGGCACATTCATGGTTGTTGACCTATATTTAATTTTAATTTGATAAACTTTATTATTCTTTCTAAATTTAAATGCTTACAAAAATGCTCAATAAATCAATTTCCCCTATTTTAAAATGTTGTAAAATTTAGGGTGTTACAGGCTCACAAGGATATCAAGTATGTCAAAGTGCCATAATAGTGAGCCTAGGGCCGGCCAAGGTCTATTTAAAGACCCCCAAGAAAATCAAATCATTACACAGCTCGGGGGGGTGATCGGACTCTACGACCGGACTCACCCCAGAATCTAGCCAGGTGCGTCCGGTCGCACTTGCCAGCCAACCAGCGAGTGCCATGTCACGCCTATTCAAATTCGACCGTTGCCGCCTTTGCGCGCCCGCACACGCCAGTGACAGGACGCACCGCTTGAAGGATCGGACTCGGAACCTGTTCAGCGTCAGATCAATTCTAGTAAGGTACTAGACACGATTTTTAAGGACCGAACGCGTCAGGTTACTAGGGACCAGACGCGTCAGGTCACTAGGGACCGGACGCGCCCCAGAGTCCGGTCAGTACAAGCCTCACGCAGGGCAGTGATGCCAGCGTACGTCAGCGACGACCTCACGCACCCCCTGCGCGTCCGGTCACGTCTCTTCTCCGGTGTCCAATCGATCGCTCCCTCTATGCCGCCTCTGGATCAAGTGTCCGAACACATCGTGCGTGTCCGAGGTCAGCGTCCAATCGATCCAGTTGCTCTCGGCCAAGTGCAGCGCTTCCACGGTAAAAATGACCGGACACTCCAGAGTCCGGTCGAGAAATTTCGCCTCCTTTTCTTTTTCTAACTCAACCTCTTCACCCTTGCTTCCAAGTTGCTAACCATAGTGTGTATAACTTATGTGCTCGTGTGTTAGCATTTTAATAAAAAATATTTTTCAAGGGTCAATTGTTAGCACATTGGGTCCCTAAATGCATATGCTACAATCATGTCACCTAGTGGCACTCGATAACCGCTTAGCCAAAGATTTTCCCTCTTTTATAGTACGCTATCGATCCTAAATGCACTAACACCCTCTATAGTGTCTTAAGTGCCAAAATAAAAACCTATCTTATATCTTTGTCTTGATCTTCTTGATTTTTTTTCTCTTTCTTCTTTTTCAAGTTAGAGCACTTGATCAACATCATTTCATGTCCACCTCTATCTCCGTGGACCTCATCTTGCTACTTTACTTGGATTTGACTATCTCATCTAATACACACACTTAGATCAAAGGTTAGTTCCACTAGTAGAGAAACGACTTTTGATTCACTTCGAAATTTAGCTTTAGTCCCGATATTTTTCGTGCCCGGGACTAGAGAAACCTTTAGTCCCGGTTGGTAGCTCCAACCAGGACTAAAGGTCCCTGCCCAACGGCTACTACGGCAGGCTTTTGCTGCAGAGGACCTTTAATCCCGGGTGGAGCTACCAACCAGGACTAAAGGTTAACTTTTACTCCCGGTTGGTCCCTCCAACCGGGAGTAAAAGTCTACTCACGGCTGGAGGCTCCGTCCGGGACTAGAAAGGGACCTTTAGTCCCGGTTGCTGTCTCCAACCGGGACTAAAGCTCCCTTCCTATATCTTCCTCCCTGAGCCGCGCGAGCTGATTCACTGTCCATAATCTCAGTCCATCACCTTTTCCAGTGACCACTGTCCTTATCCCTTTGTTCCTCCTATGGCTTCTCTCTATTATCTGCTTGCTGTGTGGTAGCCAGGCCCTGAAGTTCGCAAGTGCTGGCAAGCATCCTCGTTCCTCTTTGCTTCTTGACCAAAATCCAAAAACCATGTGAGCCTCTCTCGAATCAGCGGTGGCCCAGTGGTGGCTCGCGCAGAGCGCCCAGCGGCGGCATGCGTAGGGCGGCCGACAACAGCTCGCACGCGGCGGCCAGACGGTGGCAGGCTTGCAGCTGCTTGCACGTGGCAGCCCGGTGGTGGCTTCGACGCGGATGAGGTCCCCACAGCGTCAAGCAGTTGGCCAAGCTCGACGCCTTCGCATGCTCGTCTATTAGGAAATCTAGGGATTTGTAATTTGGTCTCCGCTCATATTTGATTTGTGCCCACCTTCATGCTTCCTTGATTTATGACTCAGTATGTTTCTATTGGATTTGGTCTAGTTGTTCATGGTGGTTTCGATTTGGTCTCAATCTAGTTGTCTGTGGTGGTTTGGATTTGTTCAGTTTGATTAGATCTGTGCTCTTGTTTTGATCTCGATCTGTTGCAGAGTGTCCTCAATTTGGTTCTCTTGCATCTGGTGGGCGTAGAATGCGTATTCGAAAACCTATTCGAAAACCAAAATGAATCATCAATTGAAAATATAAACAAAAAAAGAAAAAAAAAGAAAACCTTTAGACCGGGACTAAAGGGCTGGCTCACGTGGCCAGACCGGGAGGCCTCTTTAGCCCCGGTTGGTATTACCAACCGTGACTAAGATCTTTAGTCCCGAACGAGAAACCGGGACTAAAGGATGGGCCCTTTAGTCCCGGATTCATGCTCTCGGTTGGAAAACCGAGACTGAAGGAGTTTCCCAATCGGAAGTACAGCTTGTTTCTGTACTAGTGTTCTAGGTTTCATCAATTATCCAAAACCAAACTAACAGTGAGGCTAATAATAGAGCCGGTTGTTGGCTGTATACAGCCAATCTAATAGCCCACTTGCATAATAGTTAGCCGGTTTATAGCCCACTTATCTGTCTCACAACATTCTTAGTTCTTGTGCATAAGCTGGCTGTAAGCTTATAACCCGTTTGTTTTCTCTCTCCTCCTATCTCTCCTCTATCTAAGCATTACAGCTCACCTAGTCTAAAGATGTGTTTTTGACGTTCAGGGGTATAAATATGAAATTTTGACGTAAAAAGGGCTAAATTAAAAAAAATGATTCCCATGACTCCTTTGGTTGTGTAGAGTTGTAGATCGTTTGAACAATTGAACTGGAGGAAACAGGGGCACAGCTGCATAGAAAAAGGGCAAAACCTGAGCCAACGGGTCCAGGGTCTAAAGAGTTTCATCTATTTATACCGAAGGAGTATCTACATGTAAAACATGATGTTCATTCGAAAATAAAACATAAACATGTTTCCATTAGAAACATATATATAGGGTGCATTTTCCCTACTCCGGGGAAAAAAATCTTTTACTACCCTCGACAATCCACTTTGTCCGTTTGACCCCCGAACTAAATTGTGGCTCGATCTACTACCCCGAACAATCCAAACTGGGTCAAATTACCACCTAGTCAGATTTGTCTTTTTTGTTTCTTTTTTGTATAAGTTGTATTTTGAACCCAAATTTTGAAGGATCGTTGAAGACATCAAAATGCACATTGTAAAAAGTGTTAGAAACGTTTTGTGATTATTTTCATTGGTTTTGATCATTTGATATTTTTTTTAAACGGCGAGGTATAAAAATACATCAAAGGTATTGAAAAAATTCTAAAAATTTTCTGAACAATAATTATAATGTCTTTTATGGTCCTACAAAATTTAGATTCAAAGTACATATTATATTATACAAAGAGAAACAAAAAAGGTAAATATGACTAGGGGATAAATTGACTGTATTTGAATTATTCGGATAGTAAATTGAGCCACAATTTAGTTTGGAGGTTCAAACGGACAAAGTAAATTAATAGATTTTTCCCTTTATTTGTGGACAGAGGGAGTAGGTGGCTTGCAAGCATAGAAAGAAGAAAGTGTTTGATTGATATGAACGTCACCACGACAGTGATAGCGCACATGATAAGTGAGCACTTGCGCCTTTGGATTGTTGTGCGGGCACCACGTGCGGCTCCAGTGGATGTTGGGTTCGTGTAAAAGAGTTCATTGATTATGTAAGGAAACATCAGCAGATCCCAACAAAGGCGTTCAAGATGTAACTCCATTGAATGAGTGTGACATCACTACGGACAGCGTAGCCTCTCCGTACATAAACACAAAATATTCAATTCAACTGCTTCTACATAAACACAAAATTGTATGAATATGCTATGTGTTTGTATTGATCCTGGGCCAGTACTAACATGTTCAAAATATTCAATTCAACTGCTGTGGGACCACCGTATTTGTGTGAATTATTTTTAAAGAAAATATTGGATCTGGTAACGTGACGCATCCTCATATGCATACATTTTGAAACATATCAAGTTAATTCGCTCTGTTTCTACAGTACTATAGGCTTTCGATAATATGGTTGCCTCCCTGTTTGCTAACGATTTTGAACCGGCAACTTTTCTTCTTAATTACAATAATGCACAAATCTTTTGCGTATTCGAGAAAAAAACGATTTTGAACCGGCAACTTATACAGGTGGCCATTCTGCAAGAGGAATTAGAAGCTAAGGATTTAGAGCTGGGAAGATTGAGGGAGATGCTTTCACAGAAAGAAGCTACTGAAAACAGGGCAGTTGAAGCAAGAGAAGAAGCTGGAAATGATTTGAACACAGCTTCAGATCCACTGCAAGTCAAGGTGGAAGGCTAAGGCCGTAGAGTCACTAGGATTGCCATGAGAAATCCCATTTATATTATGTAGGCTTAATGTGACTGTATGTTTCGGAATACTGTTGTATCAGAGTTCTACATTACGCAAGGACATTTTTCCCCCTATTCATGAAGTTTGAAAAGAACTCGTGCATAATTTTTAATCCTTGCCCAGGCACCGATTGTGGCATAGCAGTTCTTTCCCTGGTGAAGAGCAACCTTTGCAATTCTGAACACTGTTGTTCTCTTCTGCCCTGGCTGTAAGTACTAACATCCTCATGGCCTTGCTACGGGTTGAGAAAATTGTACTGGAAGTTCCGAGATCTCTATATTTTGTCTGAAACCAACAAAAATTATTTGTATCCAAAACGAGCCTTAGGCTTGCAGTGAAGCACTTACAAGTTTAGTGGTTAAAAATAACTTTTTGAATATCATTGATTTCAGTGACACACATGGGCAGGTTAAAAAACAACTATTCTGTTTTACTCAAGAAATTAATAAGCCAAATAAACAATTCTGAATCTCGATAGTACAATTTAGATAAAAAAATTTTGATAACATTGTTCAGTTCTGAATACTTCGTATTATTCAAATGCCTTTGGGATTCATGAATCTGAAAATATTATTCAATTTCAGAATCCAATGTAGTAATGAAACAAGAGACAAACTCGCACACTGCCTAGAAATCACACGCGCGAATCTCCACCACGTCCTTAGATTTATAGTAGAAGACGACTCCTCTCTGTGTAAATTATAAGTAAAATCCTAGTGGATAATCGTACTTTTAAAGACCCCATCAACCCATGCTAGGTGGTTCCCAAGAGGCCAAGAAATAGCATTATTTAAGTCATCTTCATACTGCAAATACTTATTTAGACACATATGACATAATTCATTTCATTTTAAAGGGTACCGCTGGCTGCCTCAAGTCCTCAATACTAAGGTGGTGATGGGCACTCGAACTCAAGTAAGGGAGACGCACAGCTCAGTGGCGGTCTCTAACACATAATATAGCACCATGTGTCTATAGGATTGCTAATAGTGTGCTAACATGGAAAACTATAAAAAAAAAAAAGACATATCCGGTGCAGAGAGCTCCCGCTCTGTGCGGGGTCTGAGAAAGGGTGTTAGTGGCAAGCCTTACTCTCGCCTGTGCAATGCGAGAAGACCGCGACTCAAACCCGGGACCTTCCGGTCACAGACGGTAAGACTCTACCGCTTGCACCAGGCCCGCCCTTCTAACATGGAAAACTATATACATATAAATCTGAATCGATCTAATGAGTGCATGAAACACATTCGTTAAACACTTAAACAAGTCACCCGTTGAGCGTCACGATATTTCTTCAGATTTTGACCAACTAAGCCTCCATGCTGTAAAAGTCTCTAGGGCTTATCGCAATGCAGATTCTTGATAACAGACCAACTTTGTTTCAGAATAACTGAATCCATGCTTCTTGAAATATTCTTGAAATCCATACACGCTCTGGTCATAGTTGAACTGCATAAGAGAGAATATAACCTGTCAGCTCAACGAGAAAACTTAAATCCATCAATGAAGCATTACTCTAACAAGTATAGCAATAGATTCTGAGTATTACTTACAGGTAGAACTTCAACAGAATATTTTGTTATGTTTGGATCTACGTCTTTCCCTTGGCTAGCAGCCTGAGAAAATACAGAACAAGCCATTACCAACACAAAACAAAGTAAGATGTAATGATGCCACTGACATTACGCTTAAGAAAAAATGTCCGCAACTCCATAACAAAATATAAATATAAGTGCTTCCTGAGCATGAAAGAATGAAACCAAGTTTTAGTATTGTACACAGTAAGCATGTAACATGCTTCAGGATACTACAAACAATAAATTTAGGTCAGAATTCTGCATTAGTTCTTTCTCGAATTGAAAACACTACGTCGCTTAACTGAGCCGTGCTTCCTAATAAACTACCAAAAATCCCTGAAGTGGATTGAATCAAGAGGGCATATATTTCCTGAAAACTTGGTTAATATCTGCAATAACAGAACAATCTAATATTGAACCATTTTCCTCAAACCAGGGCATGACTACGAGATTGTTGAACATCTTATGCAGTAGTTTCTTCCTTCTGAGATCATCCAACCACTACATTAACTAGAAATAGCAGCTTATCATCCTCAAGCCGTGCAGCCTAATGAAATTACAAAGAACACATCATGTGTCATGTAGTATATGGACAGCATGGTAGCTTCACCATGCACACCATCGACTTAGAGATAAGCCAGCACATCTTCAGGTTAGTTAAGTTGTTCAGAGATAAGTTAGTTTCAGTTGAGGATTTGTTAGGAGTAAACTTAAAGATCAAGTTGTTATGGCCGGCTCTTTCCATATAAGCAGAGACCCGGCATTCATTCTTTGTCAAGCAAGAAGTACGCCTATCTCCTCTTCCTGTCCTGCCTCATTGGTGCGGTGACGCCATGGCACCGCGCACAGGCAAGGTACAGGACCACGTCTTGTTGCTAGCTCCAAATGCAACCTATGCTGAATCCCTTCCACCACTTTCCCTTCCCGTGACATCAAGACTGATGACAAAAAAAATTAACACACAAAAAAATTATTAAGTAATTTCGCAATCACTAAGGTCACAACAGAACAGTTTGACAACGCATGGTTTGCATAGGTTTAGGCTCCTCAAATGACGGATAGTACACTGTCTTCTTGTGTATTGATTGCGTATTAGAACTAGCAAAGCCTATGAACTCGTTGACTTGTGTTTGACTTGGGTCGGCGGTTCCAAACCTAGGTATCTATCAGTTGTTGATTGGCCTGAGTAAAATAATACAAGACATGTTACAACGCCCCAGATCTAATTTGGTGATGTAAACATGTAATCATGTTCACCTACTAACGAAATTGTGCTTACTTTCACAGGGAATCAACTGGATTTTTTCTGCAACTTCCAACTTCTTTTTTATATAATCATAATAGGCCTTTTGTTTCGGAACCTGAAAGTATGTTAAAGCTTTCACATTAGTAAAATAAAGCCAATGTGGACAAGCATTAGGAACCAGAATGAAGAAACAGAAGCAACTAACAATTTTTTTGACAGCATCCTTGATCAACTGCTGAGCTAGATGTTCTGTGGCCTGCAGAAGACAGACAAATGTTACAAATGCGACGGATATTCAATTAGACTTGTATCTCAAACAAACTGAACTTACATCGGCAGGAATTTCAGCCAGGAAGGTATCATACTGGAGAATAGACAAGTGGAGGAATTAGTGAGACAAAGTTGGGAAAAAAATGGAAAACCATCATGGAATATATTAGCCTCTGAAGAAGAAAGACATACAGTATTTTTAATGGAACCAGGCTTTGGACTGTGGTTCTTAGGATTTTCTTCATATTTAAGCTCAGGTTCCATTAGCACACTGAACAAGGGACAAATATTTTGTTCGTGTATTTGCCTCAAAGCACGATAGAAATCCATCTAGCAATTTTGAAAGAAAGAAATGCCTGTCATTAAGCACATACAGCTGCAACAAATGGGAGGGGGGAGGGGGGGGAAGGCACCATAAGTTGCTTAATTCTGCATACTGAGGCAAATAACCTAACCTCTTGCTTAGTAACCCGTTTCCAAATCTCAAAATAGAGTCGAGCACACTCATTATGGCAAGTACAATCAAACCGAATGCTCCACAGAAACTCCTGAATAGAAGCCAGAATTGTCAGATACCATCCCTACTTGAGCAACCACAAAATTAATATTCTTGGGGTGTTACCTGGACTGAGGAGAAAAACAGTTTCCTATAAATCTTGCGAAAGCCTACAGCAATCTTCAGTGCTCGAAGAAAAGACAGAGCCTCAAATCCTTTCCACTAAGCAACAGAAATGGTTATAAAATGGGGGTGAGACTGTAGCATCAACACACTTCTATTAATCACAGACTTTTAGGGAGATAATTTACCTGGAGCTTCCTGTCTTCCAGGTCAGTCTCAATCCCCTGCACATAACATAAAGGCAATCAGACCAAGATGACATATGCTAGATAACAATGGAACACATGGATACCTTAGTTTCCATTTCTAACTTCTCGTAAAAAGGGCGTACCCAGTGCAGAGAGCTCCCGCTCTGTGCGGGGTCTGGGGAAGGGTGTCAGTGGCAAGCCTTACCCTCGCCTGTGCAATGCGAGGAGACCGCGACTCGAACCCGGGACCTTCTGGTCACAGGCGGTAAGACTCTACCGCTTGCACCAGGCCCGCCCTTCTCGTAGAACTTGACAAATTCTTGATCAACCTCATATGTACCATTAGTTTCGCGGTACATGACCGGGTTGAGATACGAATACTGCACAAAGAGAACATTACCAATGGCACATAAGTTGCTAGTGACAGGAGAGGTGACATTAGAGGTTGCTAGTAGCAGCAGAAGTGACATCAGGGGAGTATGTCCATTGCAGCCTTATGACTAAAGGGTGTGCTTCTGCATTGATTACTCCTGGATGAGCAAAGCACCCCACATGGAGAAACAGCCCATGCAAAAGTGCCATTTAAGCAACCCAACACTCCAATGTCTACACCATTAGGGGTTACAAGGATGGCATTTCATTTTTCCAATGGGGCAGAAGCAGCTTATTAAGCTAAGAAATATATGGTCATGTGTGCATAGCAACCCAATTTGTTTTGATTTAACATGATTGAATGTTTAAGCAGTGAACTAAATGCATGGAGTCAAGCGTTACCCACAGTGTTACGAAGCACCAGCCGCTGATAGTCCTGGAAGCCACCAATCTCGCAGAATTCTGTGTCGAAGTATCATTCAAAACTCTGCTCGTACCTGTCAAAGTATCCATTGGCCTCAAGAGCGGTTGAAGAGTACTCTGTTTTCAGCTCTTCAACATCCCGTGCCTGCCCTTCTTTCAATAACTACAAATACAGAGCAGAAAGTAAATGAAACACAAAATCAGAGAGAGAGAGAGAGAGAGAGTGTGTGTTGGCCGGGGGGGGGGGGGGGGGGGGGGGGGGGGGGCGGGGGGGGGGGGGGGGGGGGGGGGTGAGGAGAGGTACCTCATGAGCTCTGATCCGACACAGGGCTAGCCGTTCCTTCAGCTTTGTAATCTCTGACCCCTCAAGTACCTCGATTTTGGCCCAAGACTCGGCATTATCATCAGGGAGGTGTACTGGCCAACTTATCGATATAAGAATAAAAAAAGTTTGTGAGCTCATAAGGATCCCAATTAACGGATTCCATTTGTTGCTCCTCCTCATCGTTGGCGGCAGAGGCAACCTTGTCAGTGTGTTCACCAATATCCCCAGCAATCCTGCTGACACGCATATCTGCCTTTTCATCCTCACCCTTGCACGTGCCTTGTGTGTCCATGACTAACAAAGATGCTTCTTCTTTTTCAGATGATCTGCTACCATCATGAGCGGCGAGTGATTCTGGCCGGCCGGGTTCATCCTGCTGTTGATCCACCCCATCAGCCAAGCTTCTACTCTCCTGCCTGCTTTGCTTGCTATTTTTCTCCATTGGAGGAGGGGCAGACGCCTCTCCTAATGCTGCCTGAACGTCGAGGGCATGTCCTCCAGAGTGCTGCTTCGGCCGAGTGGATCTCGCAATCTCCGAAACAGCAACATCTATCCCGTCACTTGCCGAAATTGCACGGTTGTTCCTCATGCTCCTCCCTTCTCCCGCACAAGCGCTCCTTTGCTTTGCAGCCGCAGAGACTCCTCCTGATCCATGCGAGCAGCTAGCGTCGCGGGCCGGATCAGCCATCGCAGGCAAACCCTAATCGATCCTGATCCTGAGACACCCCAACATCCAACCTATCCGGCGGAACTCCTCTGCAATTCGACTCGAGGTCGAGGAGATTGGGATTGCTGGTTTGGCGGCTTGTATATGGGGTATGGGGTATGGGGATGGGATTGAACTAGCGGAGACGGTGGGGATTTCTCCTCTGTTCGGCCGCCGTGTCCGCGTGGGTGTTGATGGTACGATTTTCATCCTCTGGCAGGCATAACCGTGGGTGTTGATGGTCATGGTTCGATCAACCGTGGGTTGGGTCATTTTGGCCCAGTAATGGAAGCCCATGTGTGGTAGATGATGACGCTAAAGTCTACGCGTAGAGAAGAGATATACCTACATACTATGATGTTTATTTAAAAAATAAAGGAAAAGTGAATGGGTCGGTTCATTGGTAGGGTTATTCAGTGGGACGTTACTCATCAGAGTTTGCGTATCTTTTTTTGAAATTTTTCCAGAATCTTCAGAGTACACGTACGCGTGCGCGTCCAGTGGTACTACGCGGGAACGTGGACCGGAGACGACACATCCCAATCTCTTATTTGCGTGTGTATGGAAGCGCATGTGTGTGTGTGCGTGTGGTGTGAGCGTGAAGTATGTGGGTTGTATACGTCCAAGTTATACCCGATAAAAAAATAAAGAAAAAAGTCTGCATTATCTCCCTCAACTTTTGTGAAAGTCTAAATTACCTCCCTCAACTTCTAAAGGAATCATAATTTTATTTAGCTAGACAATGTTTTTGCTCACATACATTAGTTGTGCCGTCATAGAGCTCTTGGAGTTTTAACCAAATTTCATGTGCCGTATTTAAAGTAAACACTTGGTTAAACACATCCATGCTAAAAGATTCAAACAAGTAATTTTTAGCTTTAGCATTGAAATGCATTTCTTTTTCTTCACTCTTTGTGGGTTTATCGGGATTCTTAATGAGTTTTATCCCGTCACGAGTGACTCTCCAAACACCCAAATCTATCATCTCAAGGTGACAAGCCATTCTAGCTTTATAGTAAGGGAAGTTAGTGCCGTCAAAATACAGAGGCCTAGAAGTATCCATCCCAACCACTCTAAATAGTGTCGGCTCAACGGCGATGAAGTCGAAGGTCCAAATTGAGCCAGCCTGGCTCTGATACCACTTGTAGAGGACCGTAACGCCTAAGAGAGGAGAGGGGTGAATTAGGCAACTTAAAACTCTAACTTTAAACTATGACATCTTTTTCTAACTTTACCAAAACATATGCAAAAGATAAACTATCTAAATATGCAACTACGATTTTGCTAGTGTGTTGCTATCTCTACCGCAAAAGGAGTAATGCAAACAATATAAATGCGAAAGCTAAAGAGTAAGGTAGAGATATGCAAACTCCCATCGATGACTCCGGTATTTTTACCGAGGTATCGAGAAGCGCGCAAGCTTCTCCCTAGTCCTCGTTGGAGCCCCTCGCAAGGAATTCCTCGCAAGGGCCAAGCTCCCGGTCAGGTAACTCCGTGATAGCTCCGGGCCTTCACCACACGCAAGTGGGTCTCCGGTTAAGCCACTCGTGGTAAAAGCCTCTCCCAGATCGCTCCCCGCCATCTTCACTATCAAGCTTTCGATTGAAACGTCATGGGCCTTTTTTCCTCCGGTACACGGTGGCGGCCACACCACAAACGTGGTTGGTGTGATCTCGCAAGACTACAAGCCCTCCGATGTACAACAATGGCGCGCGCAAGCACCGAGTGGTAAGAGGTATGCAAACCTCACTAAATACTAGGCCTAAACCTAGAGCAAGCGCATAAGCGGTGGTCTAATCAACCTAAGCACTTCGTAAAACACCTACGCTAATCACCTAATGAATCACTAAGCACTATGCATATGGGGATCACTAAAATAGTGTTTCAACACCATTGGTATGTTTTCTCAGCTCCACACAGCTCAAATAGCCGGTTGGGGGGGTCTATTTATAAGCCCCACTAAGAAAGTAGCCGTTGTGGACGAAACTCGCTTTTCTGCTACTGACTGAACGCTGCTTTCGTCCTGACTGGACGCATCTGGTCGTCCCGACCGTTAGAGCGTGCGATCAACTGATCGAACGCTGCTGGCGTCCGGTCACATGTCACCGGACGCGTTCGGTCGCAATTTCGCCGCTCTAAAACCTCTCTGTACTCGATCGGACGTTGCAGTTCCTGCGTCCGGTCGATTAGCCGCCAGCGTCCGGTCAGTACTGAATGTGTTGCCAGGATGATGAACAGTGTCATCGGTGCGTCTGGTCACTTTCGGTCCTCAGCGTCCGGTCGCTGCTGTAGACGCCTGCTGTTGCCGAGCAACTAATCGAACGCGTCCGGTCCCTATAAGGGTTGTGTCCGGTCGCTGCATCCGGTCACCTCTGTGAGCACGTTTTTTCGCGATCTTACGCCCGGCTTGTTTCCTATCTTCATGCTTGGAGTTTGCTTAATATCTTAGGTCTTCTCTTGTGCTTCTAGGGTCTTGCTTATGGTGTTAATTGTAGGAACACCATGTCGCCTTCCTTCAAGTCACGTCTTGCATCCTATTGAACCACAAAACAATTATTTACAAATTCATTAGTCCAATTTAGTTGTGTTGGTCATCAAACACCAAAATCCAAAGTAAATAGACCTAGGGTCCATTTTCCTTACAGATCCTTCAACCATCATCGACATAGCAGATCATTCTCCTGAAGTGGTATCTGTTGTGCCTACAAGGTGCTCGAGGACTAGCGCCACCATTGACAGATTCGCCTTCGTCAAGCGTAAAACTAGGGTCAGTGGCTTGTCATTGGTTATTGTCTGGTCTTGTAAATGGTTAGCGCAAAAAAAATCAGACGATGACAGCCCAGCCAGGCTCACATCAGTTCTTTAAAATGTTAAATCTTTTCTACAAGAGAAGTTTATTCCTATAATAATGCATGATTATCATGGTTTCTCCGGTGTTTCCGGCTACTTTTCAGGTCTGGCAATAGTTAAACGTCTATTTGATTGAGTTATCATAGCTCTAAGTTGTTAATGAGATTGTGCTTACATTACTGAATTTTCCTGCTAATGAGATTGTGCACTAGGGGCCTGTTCGGCAGGACTGAAAAATACTGTTCCGACTGATTGTTGTGAGAGAAAAACACTGTTATGGTAGGACGTAAACAGTGATTCTGTGAGAGAAAAAACAAGCCAGCCGGCTGGCTTTAAGCCAGCCGAACACGCTCTAGATATGAAGGATGCCTAATAACTTATTGATTTGATTACTACATGCAGTAAGATTGGGAATCTTTAACAAGTGTGTTCATGGCAGTGACACAGGTAAGTGAGATGGTTGGGATGAGGTGAGGTGCGGTCTCGGATAACAGGGGCGATCATGTTTTATTATGGTTTCCGGAGGGGTGAAACATGGCACTTACGGTTGTGGGATTGGTGTTAGATGACTGAAAACAAGACATTGTTTTGGGATGAGAAATGGTTGTGGGATTGCCGGTGTCAGATGCCTGGCGTGCTGAATATTGGATTATTATGGTCCCGTTTTGCTTACCCAAAAAAACGGCACTATTTAACTTGTTTTTTCAGTCGAAACAATGTTTTTCTCTCACAAGAATTCAGCCAGAACAGTATTTTCAGCCAGTTTCAGCCACAATTCAGCAAGAAGAACGGGGCCATATAATATGAATGTCGTAGCAAATGATCATTTTTTTATCATCACTCTATTGAACTTCTTGACCTATAACAATTTAGACACTTCATGTTTTTTCATGATTGAACTATTAATGTATGATGATGGAAATTCCTGGCGATTTATAGACAGACATAATATTTTGAAATAGAGAGTTGTATTTTAAAGATAAATTTGAATTATGTGTCTCCAGTGTTAATTTTTTAGTGTTTCATTGACACTCGTGTAAAAGATGTTTGGCTATATTTGTATGATATAACACACGTGTAAACTTAAAGTGCCATTGTCTTATTGTTTTCCCATTGCAACGCATGAGCACATACACGCATGTACTACTTCATCCTCACCCGCTCAATCCAGCGAGGAGAGTCATCTCGTCTGCATCCCGAAGACCTCTTCTCGTACCCAGCGTCAGCTTGTCCCCATCCTCATTCGGTAAGGCCGTGAGGGCCAGAACGTGATGAGCGGAGGGTCCTGCCTCCTGCGCCCTGTGCACGCGAGTGAAGCGGCGGCTCCAACACGCCTGATGGCTCCGACGCATGCGAGTGAAGCACGTGCGCGGTTTTGCTGTCCCACGCACGCGACGCGAGCAGCGGCTCCGGCGACCCACGACCGGTGGTTTCCGCATTCTGCCTGAGCTACAGCTCCGGCGACCCGTGCGGTGGCGGGTGAGTCGGTACAACTCCATCTTCGTCGTCTCTCGTCGCTTCAGATTTGGGCAGAACGCAGCTGATTTCCCTGCGTAACCCACCCCCTTCGTTGGGAAAAGATCACTGAGAAAAGGCTGCCTCCTATCCCTATCCCTATCCCAAACCTTCTTCATTTCCCTATCCTGGTATCCAAACAAGGGATACAATCTATCCTACACCTTTCCCTATCCCACCCTCTATTTCCCACAGTCCAAACGCCACCGTAGGCCGGCACCATTCCTCCGTTTGAGTTTTGAAATCACGGGTCCCGAAGCGGGCGACACATGCAAGGCGGTGTTGGGTTACACGGACAACACCATGTCACATGGGATATTCGGATGCTAATTAGAAAGATTAAACATAAATTAATTATAAAATTAATTACATAGATGAAGATTAATTTACGAGACGAATTTATTAAGCCTAATTAATCATCATTAGCACATATTTACTGTAGCACCACATTATCAAATCATGGATTAATTAGGCTTAAAAAATTCGTCTAGTAAATTAGTCGTAATCTGTATAATTAGTTATTTTTTAGTCTATATTTAATACTCCATGCATGTGTCCAAACATCCGATAGGACATAAACTAAAATTCAGTCTAAGGAACCAAACAGGCCGTAAGTCTATTTGAATGGCTGATTCATTTCATTGCTGATTCATAAAAAAAATACTACTAGCCAGTTTATGTGAGAGAGAAATACTATTTCACCTGGAAATTTACTACAGCCACCCAAACAAACAGGCTAACCCAGGCCGGCACCATTCCTCCTCACATCCTCGTGTTCGGCGAAAACCTAGGGCCACCACCTGCTCGACGAAATGCGCCGGCGGTCGCCACCGCGACGGCGCCGTGCGGGCGAGGAGGAAGATGCGCATCCATCGCCCGACCGCCTCAGCGCGCTCCCCGACGCGCTCCTGCGCCGCGTGATGTCGTCGCACAAGGCGTGGGAGGTGGTGCGCACCTGCGTGCTCTCGCGGCGGTGGCGCCACCTCTGGGCGTCCGCGCCCTGCGTCGACCTCCGCCTCCGCCCTGGCTGCCCCGACGGAGACACCACGCCGGAGGAGTTCGCCCGCTTCGCGCGCAGCCTCTTCCGCCGCCGGGACGCGTCGGCGCCCGTGGACACGCTCCGCCTGCGGTCCAGCGACGTCGACGGCGCATTCGACGAGGACGACGCCAAGTCCTGGATCCGTACCGCGGTCAAGCGCAGGGCTCGAGTCATTCATCTGATCGGGCATCGCGACGGCCTCGCGGCGCTGGAGCACGCGGCCTTCGTCTCCCGCCACCTCAGGATCTTGAAGCTGTCCTACGCCCGGCTCGATGACAACCTCCTCACGCAGCTTTCTTCTCGGTGCCCGTCTTTGGAGGAAATGGATCTCAAGGATTGCCTGATTTCGGGCAGTGAGATTTCGTCCTCCTCTCTGAAGACCTTGGCGATGGTCAAATGCAACATGTTTTGGGGCCTCACTATCACTGCTCCGAACTTGGTGCTGCTGCGCTGCGTTAAGCCAATCGGCCAAGCTCCATCTTTTAACAACTTGGGGTCGATTGTTGCAGGCACCATCATACTTGATGACTATTGTTTCAGTGATGATTTTGAGGACTTCAGCAAGGACGGACTTGATGAAACCACTGATGATGACAGTGATGATGGTAACAAATGGAGGCCCAAGACTGGAGCTGGATATGGATTTGGTTTACCTCAGAAAAGACATAGGCCTAGTGGATACAAGGATGCTATTGATTATGGTAGCGATATCGAAAGTGATGATAATCAGCCTGTTCGCTTGGTCGTATTTGGCTTATAAGCCATAGCTTATCAGCCAACGAACAGTGTTTTTCTCTCACACCAAACCAACCAACAGTACTTTCAGACATGGCTTATAAGCCAAACAAGCCCAAACGAACAGGGCGAATACCTACGAATATAGTGAGATTGCAAGTGACTTTGATGGATCTGGTTATAATGATGTTGGACATAGTTCAACGAAAGATGGTAACCTTTGGGCGCATGGTGAAAATTCTGGATGCAGTGACAGTAAAATTTCAGGTGGCCATAATATTATTCACAGCCTTTCAAACGCTACAAGTTTGGAGCTGTTAGCAGATGCTGGAGAGGTACAAAAATCATTTCCTTTTGCTTTTGTCTTATGTCTGTATCTATTGTGGAGTATGTTCTCTCATGGTGCATTGGACATAGTCATAATTATCATCCTGGAATAGTCTATTCTTGGTTTTTTCCAATGAAATCCCTATTTAAGTTTTCACTAAATCACAGGGTGTCAAAGGCAAATATTTTGTGCATTTTGTCCTTTATTAGTAGCGTGCTAGTAGCATCGCCTTGTTTCATTACTCGAAGCTAATCTGTGAAAGAATTTGAATAGATAGCAGTTCTATGTTTTCCATTATCTATGTAGACAAGGAATAGATTGGCCAAGGGAGCATCGTTTGTCATTTCTTATTTTTGCAACAGGGCATCTCCTGAAATAATTGCTAACTATGCATTAGCATAGTATTAATTTATTAGAGTTGTTTTAGTCTCGACATCAGTCTACGGACTATTGCCATTTTTACCTTCATATTCGAAAAGAAAATCACATCCCATTTTAGCAAAACATGATATCCTTTTGGCAATACATCACTGTGTTATTATTTTATACATTTTGCTCTTTAGTGGCATACTAGCACTACCTGATTTTTACTCTGCCGGACTTAAGAAAGAGTTCAGCTAAAGATAGTAATTTGAGTTCCCTCATGAGTTCCCTCATGAAGCATAACAGCTGAATCTCCTCAAATAGCTGCTGTTTATGTATAAGCACATGATTACTTCATAGAAACCTTGTGGCTTGACACAACTCTATTGGACAATCCCCATTCACACGTTCATACTAGAAAATAAAGATGCATCTCACTGTAGGGGATAATCACTTGTCATTTCTTTATGTTTATTTTCCTTCTTTGGTTATTGAATTGTCAATTAATTGCTTGCCTTCGCAAATGAAGGTTGATTCAATGCCTATTCTTCTTTGCTGAAAGACTAAAACCTTATTTTTATGCTACCAAGGTGATTCTGACCAGAGAACTGAAGAGCTGCCCAAGTTTTAGCAACCTGAAGACCTTGTGCCTTGGCGAGTGGTCTATGGCTGCTGACTTTGATCGATTACTCCTCTTTCTGCAGTGTTCACCTAATTTGGAGAAGCTTTTTCTTGAACTTAAACTGGTATGAACATTTACATATCTTCTGTATGCTACTTGAGTTTTCGAGTATCTCAGTACATGTTTAATAACAATTGTGTTTTTGTGGAAAAAGAGCTTCAATGTGAGGAAGGCAATGGAACTCGGTGTCAAACCAAATGGAAGATCATTTGCCTGCAAACACCTTCGAATGGTGAAGATCAAATGCTCTAAGGATGACGTACGAGTCCATAAGCTGGCACGGTTGTTCAAGGCTAATGGTGTATCAGTTGAGAAGATTTTTGTCCGTCGTACTGGTAGCACATGTGAGTCATACCTTCTCTCTTGATACGACTGATTTTCATAATTATTTACAATGCCAGTGCTATACTACTACTACTTTATTTGTCCTTGAAATGCTGTATACCATGGCTCAATTGAAGTATAGCTACATGATATTTTTTTCCAGTATATTCTTGTACCAATTGGGTAAGCAAACCATTCTGTTTATTAAAGCTTTGTTCTTCTGTACTCTTATAAGTTGTAATCTATGCCCTCATTCAAACAGATCTCCGTGGCAAGAAGACGATGAAGGATCTTGCCAGGCATGAACTAGAGTTCTGGGGAGACAAGTTTTGGGGGGACGGCTAATGTGATGTCCAGTTATCCAGCTTCACTTATCTGATGTTAAGCGATGAGTTTAATAGTTCTTTGTTAGCAAACATGTGATTGTTAGGCTTCATTGAGTTCACGAAGCACTGATCTTGCTTGTGAAACTGTGACTCAGCACTCAGCTCTTGATGCCTCGTTTGGGTAACATTAAGTCGTAAGATTGAACTTCCGTATGAACGATATTGTCTTCTCTAGTTAATGAATTAAGACTTACATATAATGCATTCAGTTAATTTTGCCTTCAATCAATAATGAGTAAATCTGTCTGTTTAGTGTTTCAATGGTCTGCTGGCTTGCAGCTGAGAAAGGCGTTGTTCTATGTTTCTGTCTTCTATATCGAATCTTGTGGTTGGCGAGACGACCGGCTATTTGCTCGTTTTTGTTTATTACAAGGTTAGCAAAAAAAAAAAAAAAAAACACATGGATTTTTGTTTGTCCTTCTCTCCCTCTCTTTTCTTCCGTTTCCAGGCTTGTCTGGTCGGAGAGAGATACGGATACGGACAGGTGTGCACGCTCACATGCGCAGCAGATTCCTCCCTTCCCTCACTGACCCGCGCGGCCCCATCCACCTTTCTGCCCTACGGGCCCCGTGCACTATGGAGTCTGGACTGCGTGGACGCTCTTCAGGGCCGCACGAACCCGCCGGTCCTCTACGCATACGCGTGCGGCCGGATCCGATTTGTCATTTTGTCCTTGCATAGAAAAAAAATTGTTTTTTTTGTGATCTATGGATCTGTGATCTTATGATTTGTGGTTGTCTGGAGGTAGAAGAAGGCTGGAGGTAGAAGACGGCTAGAAGTAGAAGGAGGATGGATGCTGTTAGATTTTAATTCTATGGTGTAAAAAAATTCATGTGTTAGAAACTACATAAAACACATGGTTGTCGGGTAGATAGACTCTCCTTTATCCTCAATTCGCGATCTCGGAAGTGACCTTTCCTCTAACTTTCGTGGAAATGGTCGAATCAGCTGACAGTAGATATATAAGTCACATAGGCATAAAGCAATTTGTATTTTTCGTTGTGCAGACTTTTTTTTACAGTACTTTCCGTACGCATCTGCAAGCTAAAATTACAGTTGTGGAAACAACTTTGCTGTATCCTAACCTAATATCCCGAGTACGACACCACAAGCGGTCGATGGCAGAACGCACGGTAAGGCCAACTTTGAAACCTGAAACTTTTTTTTCTCATTGTTGTTTGTTCAATTTGTTGGTTATTAATTTATTTGGCTGGTTAGTTACTTGAGTTATGAAGCACAGTGAGATTGTGAAGATTATCAAATAAAGATGGGTAAAAGACAGTAAAATTTGGTTGGTTAATTACTTTGTCATACCTTAAACTTTAAATCTTTTTCTCCTCCGCCACTGGCCCACACCTATCATAAACTTATTCTTTGAACATACCTTAAGCGCGTGTTTAGTTGAACCCCAAATTTCCAAAAAAGTGCTACAGTACCCATCATATCGAATCTTACGATACAGGCATGGAGTATTAAATATAGACGAAAAAAAACTAATTGCACAGTTTGATTGGAAATTATGAGACGGACGTTTTAAGCCTAATTAGTCCATGATTGAACACTAATTGCCAAATAAAAACGAAAGTACTGCAGTAGCCCAAAATCCAAACTTCATGCAACTGAACACGCGCTAACTATACCTGTTAGGCATGCCTTTAGGCAATACTATAAAAGTATATACTCCTACGGTCCTACCGCTCTAAATCGTAAGTCATTATAGTTTTGTTTTAAATCAAACTTCTCTAATTTAACCAAGTTCATAAAAAAATACACAAACCTCTACAACATCAAAGAAAATTCATTAGATATATCATGAAATATGCTTTTAATAATGCATTTATTTGATATTATACGTCCTCCTCATTTCAAAATAAATCAAATTATAGAGTTGTCCAAAGTCAAACTATTTTGAGTTTGGCCTACTTTAGAGAAAAAGTGTAATAATATTTATGACACCAAAATAGTGTTATTAGATATATCATGATTTTTTTTTCACTCTATACTTGTTTGGTGTATAGATGTTGTGCTCATCCCTATAAAGTTAGTCAATAAAATAGTTTGACTAAGTACAACTACAGGATTTGATTTATTTTAGAGATGTTAACATCTTTTTCAATAAACTTGAACCAAATAAATAGGTTTGACTGAGAAGTTAGAACGACGACTTATAATTTAGAACACGAGAACAATAATTTTTTTTCTTTTGAAAACTCGTCCTTTGATGAGGCGAAAGAGAAAGGTATTTATATCTTTCAAATTCTCAAATGGTACTGTTTTGCCATGCCAGCAAAAAAAATGTATTATTTTCAAAAAAAAATAGTCCAGAAATCATGGGTGGAGGTGTCGACAGCCCAATGCAGCACGGCAGAATGGTATTTATTCCATATTTTTAGTGATGACTTAATGGACAAATATTCTCCATATCTTTCACTACTACATAGGAGTATATATCACACTAGTACATCTCCGTACTGCACAATAATTACTAAACAGGAAAGTATTGTTTATATTTTCACAGTGAATGCAGTAAAACAATTAAGTTATTACAAACCATGGGCAGTTCGCATTCTGTCAAGGCGTCACCCAACACTGATGCATTATACTGAGATAGGTATAGGTGCAGATGAGGTCGAAACCACTCTTCACTTCTTGTTGAACCAGTGAAAAGACCGAAGGAGCTGTTTAAACACAAATCAAAGGACTAATTAATCAAAACAGCATCAGATCTATATTTAAACAATTAACAAAGGAAAGGGAAAACTTCACAACCCCTCACAACCCACATGTTTTTTTTTGTGAACCTTATATGAGACAAGTATGCGGGACTAGATCGAGGTTCCAATATGGTTATCAAAGTGTGACTAGATAGAGAATGGTATGCCGTGTAATTATATCTAGTACATTAATTATTTAAAATAGGAAATGCAAGAGACCAATTGAAACTTCATGCAACTTTGAACAATGAAAATGAATGTTTCGAATAATTTATTCAATTTGAGACTAATCAGATTCATTATTTTCCCAATTCAAATATCAGGTATTCTTGTCTCTGTTTCAATGCTGAGAATTATTTAGCAGATACAGATGAAAAAGATAGCAAAGTGACTTAACATCTGGACTAGAAGAACAAAAATCTCCTTAAAGATCTGGCTAGCAACTGATCCACTGCCAATTGTGGCTGACTTCCAATATAATGTGGGTTTCCCTTTGAGCAAACGGAAAAAGGTAGTGGAAATTGAGGTGTATGTCTTAAGTCTTATGTTGGGTGCATGTACATGTTTACGGTGCCAATTGATGGACGAGACAATGGGCTATCAGTTGTGACAAAAACAAAAGAAAAAATGTGACCTCTGAGAGGTTTATAATTTCAATAGACTTTAGAACCTATACATGGAAGAGAAAAGAAGACAAAGATGGCAAGCATACCTTGCCATGCATTAAGCTGGCATGTTTGTGTTTCCACAGACATCGTCCTTTGTTTCTGTTGAGAAATTAAAGAAGAGCAACATTACACTTACAGGATATTGGTTTTTATCTACCATTAATGAAAGAGATCGGTAACACTTCGAAAGATGAGGAGCCAGTGGTACTTGTACCTGAAGATTTGATCCAATCCTGGGTGCAGATGAGGGCTTCAACTACTTCAGGACTCAGTTTCCGATTGAAAAGGCTCACCCGTTCATCAGTTTCATCGAATGCAGATTCAGCAGAGACAACGCATGCAGGTATCGTTAAGATGTCGCGTGCCAACAAGGCAAGAGTCGGATACGTCGAAGCATTGCCCTTCCACCATTTCAGAATATCCAAAGGAACATTTTCAGGAACACATTCCTCTTCAAGGTAATGGTTGAGCTCTCCCAGTTCCTCATGTACGGGTACATCTTCAGTGTTGCTGTCATTTGAGCACTCGCCACTCTGCTGATTAGCGTGAAAAGAGTACCGAAAAGAAAGCTCGCAAATCTTTCCACGCACTTCGAGCGTGTACTTTTTAGCATCACCACCGAAAGCTTCTTTCAAGGAACGATCAAGAAACCTGAGTTTATATCTTGGGTCTAGAACGACAGCCAAAAATAGCCACAGGTACCATTTCTCCCAAAGCTCATCAAACTTTATCTTCATTAAAGAATGATAAAAAAGATCTTGTGCCTTTTCAGATGACCTCGTCAGAGCTATCTTCAAGTTCCAAATTGTGTGAAAATTTGAATTCAATGTCACATTGCTTGGGCTGGACCTGGACAACACTTGAATAGCGTCATAAACCAGCCTTGCAATATTACAAAAATCCTCTGTATCCTGTACTCTCTTATGAGATGGCCTAGATGGATAAGTTTTTGAATCTATCAGCTCAGGGTTTGGAAAGACCTTGTTAAATTGCAGAGCAGCCTCCAGGGAGTAGAAAGCCAAGTACCATTTCTGGGAACTAAAAGTGGGTCGGTTTATTTGCAGTTGCAGAAGGATTTCTTTGTATTTTTCCGTACGCAATGGGGAGCATGTCATGTACTTAAACCAGTCCTTACTTAGATTTTGGACACTCTCTTCTTTGTATAAATAAATAATCTCACCGAGAAATTCTGTTATGCAAGGTAAACTTAGTAAGTTGTTTCTGACAAGATAATTATGTTCTGTAAGACTCTTCAGTAAGCCCGATATATCTTTATGAAATAATGGCATGGGGAATGAAATTCCTATAAGCTTCCCGTCAAGACTCCAACTTTGGATTACTTCTTTTAATATTATTTTTGCGTCAGGTTCTGCATCCTCATCATAAACATTCCAGCTATCACTCAAACTTTCGTAAGACTGAAAATCGGGAAACATGCTAGTATAACCATCCATGCTTTCCTCCTTAGACCCTGCAAAGCTACATCTAATGATTCTTCTAATCATGTTCCATTCTTTGTCAATAAAATGTACCGTCACACATAAGAAGTATTTAGTTCCAAGGACCCACTTTGCTAGTGTCAGGAAACATCCCCCAGGTGCAAGTGATATTTCCTCCTTCAGCTTCAGCTTTTGGTTCTGAAAAATACTGAGAAACTTCTCTTGAATAGCAGATTCCGATACCATGTCATATGTAGGACAGATTCCAGCCAAAAATCGCCTATAACTTGTAGTGCTTGTCAATGAAAAGGAGCAAAGGTTGGATACTAAAGCCTTAGTAAGCAATTCAAGAGACATGTCTTGATCAAAAGTTGGGTTCTTCTCAACTGATGAACTGGGATGTGAAGATGGCTGTTGCAGCTGCACCCGACCTGTTGCAGGTCGTGCAGGACAGGACTGCAGATGTCGTTTCAGATGGCTTGTTCCACCTGTAGTTTTTGCACTAAGGGAGCTTTCACAATGTTTACAGACTGCTGCTTGAAGTTTTCCATCTCTAAAAACTTTTGTAAATTCCTCCCACACTTTGGACTTCAGCCTTCTTTTTTTCACCGATGTCAGAGAAATGGCATTATGAATACCAGTTAGTGTAGGAATTAGAGTTATGAAAACAACGAAATGTGTGCTGTTAGAACGGTGACAAAAAAAAGTAAATTTAAACTGAACCACAGAAACTGCCAGGTTTTCCATTTCGGTATTCGAAATTTTTCGGCCATCCCCAAAATTCATGAAATTTTACCAAAAAATTTTAGACTTCAACAAGTGATGATTTTTTTGAAAAAAATTTAGATCTAAACAAGATGTTAGCATGATTTATGACTACACATCTATTGAGTAGAAAAATATGCAACATAAAATAGGAAACATGAGCCTAGAGTTACATATTTACTATAAAGCATATGCATTAGTGTAATACAAAATTTTGGATTTTCCTTTTGGCCTCCTCCGAAATTACCAAAATTCCGAAAACAGAATTCATACAGAGACCAAGACAAAGTATGATCCAGGTTACAGAGTAAATCCAATACAATATGGCCCTTTTCACTTACTGTAAAACTCTGAGCATCCTACTCAGTTTTTCTTTTAGAATTTCAGGGATGGACCACGTATCACAGTTTTTTTAGCACCGATAACATTCGTTGATCATTAAGCACACGCTCAGAAATACAAGTGTCAAATTCTCATATGCTTCAATTGCATGCCTTTTGCTTACTCATCACTTCATAAAGCATTAATTAAGAATGCATAAAAAAACTGCATATCATGGCCCCAAGGAGAGAGAATGGGAGACTTAATTAATTGCATATCATTGCCCATCAATTCTTCATTTAACAATTTTTACTTGCATGAAAAATTTCTGTTTGGACAGATCTATTACTCCCGCCGTTTCAAATTATGGGTCACTTTAACTTTGTCCTATGTCTTGATAGTGCGTTTATTTAAACTTTGCAGAATAAGGGGAAAGGGAAATAGAAAGGTTAGAAGAAGACAGAAAGAGCCGGTTTATTCAAAATCGATGCATACTTTCGGTGAGGAGTCCCGCTCCTGGTTCTCCTTTCAGCTGGAGCTACCACTTGTCTGTCGAGTGAAAGTACAGTTAATTAAGTGTCGAAAGACAAATTAAGAAATTAATTTGTAACCACGATTTCAGCTCGAGAATTTCATGAGACAGTCAGAACCTTTCCGTTGTGCTGGCACTGGCAACATGGCCATCGTCTCTTTGTTCGACATCATCCTCTTCGTCGCTGTCACTAGAACTGCCAAGTTGTTCTTGTTCACCTCCCTCAGTCTGAGGAATTGAAGTCCCTGGTACGTACATCTCAGATGGCACATAGGAGTAGTGTTGAGAGTCTGGTATGTATCCTGTTGGAACATCTCTGGGGAACATTTCTGTTGGACGGGGGTGGTTGTGACTACCCGTGAAAACTGTCTGCAAAATCTGATTATCTGCAGATAGTGTCACCGATTTCTTGACCATGCAGTTTGCCTGCGAGCATTCGTAGCAGATCAATCGGCTTGATCCCGGAATCTCCTGCAGACCCAAATTCTTCCAGATGTACCCATCGTCTGCTGAATTAGATGGCAAAGCCGGCATCTGAATTGGTGCACAGATCGGCATCATAATCGGTGGGACTGAAGAACTCAGTGGAATAGTAGTGAACGTGCGAAACCCTTGATCGACCATACCATGCTGAGGGTGAGCTGACTGGTTCTCCATTAATACGGAAATGCGGCGTATCTTCCCAAATTTTTAGACAACTTTCAACTATCCCTGGGTGTGGCCTGTCAAATTCATAAATCCTGCGTGGATCTGATACAGATAGAATTGCGTTTCAACAATCACATGCTAAGCAAGGCACACACATCTCAAAATCCTACTAAAAGACCAAAGGGCATAAACATCTTTTCTTCGGAAACCTTGAGAATTGAAGCACCCAAGGAAGAGAAAAGGAATATATACATGTTTTCAAGAACTATAAGAAGTGAAGCACTACGAAACCAGATCCTAGAATCATAAAAGATGAAACAACATAACATTTTCCCCTAGTAGAACAAACTATTGAGGAATTATATATAAGCCGAGCGGCAGGCAGATAGAAGGAACCAAATCAATCACCTGTTAAGGGCAGTGCAGCATGGCTTTGATCCGAGTGGTTGGTTCAAGAAAGGTAGGAAGATGAACCTGGTGGGTGGATCTATTTATGCAAAGACGACGTCGCGGAAACAGCATAACGCGTTTGGATCCGAAACAATACGACAGGCAACAATAACAATACAGAGCGTGATGACCGACGTACCCGCAGGAAAGCGACGGCGGAGGTTGTTGTCGGCCAGCCAATCTTTCTTGTGTATAGGGTAACTTGGAGAGGTCGCTGCTGGGGATTGCATGCAATGGTGCAGGTAAACATTTGTAGACAAAATTCTTGCGAACGACGTCGCGGAAACAGGTTTGGATCCGAAACAATACGACAGGCAACATTAACAATACAGAGCGTGATGACCGACGTACCCGCAGGAAAGCGACGGCGGAGGTTGTTGTCGGCCAGCCAATCTTTCTTGTGTAGGGTGACTTGGAGAGGTCGCTGCTGGGGATTGCATGCACTGGTGCAGGTAAACATTTGTAGACAAAATTCTTCCTCCTGCCGGTTAGCCATGAACCGGTGACAGTCGGAGCTCCCCATGCGGCAGGCTCGGGCCTCGAGCAGCTGCCCCAGCTAGCCACGGCGGCACGGCGCTGAGAAACGCTCCATCCTTGCTGGCGGCGGAAGATGAATAGGAGAATTAGCGATAGCGTTGATTTTATTTGATGGACAATTCTTTGCCTCAGGTTTGGCCCAGTTGATGGACAATTGCAACAGGCCCAACCACGAAAGGCCCACACCATTAGTTCTTCGTCTATTGTTTCCCGGTGAGGAAAAAAAATATTCTACCTCCATGAACTATCCCCATAGTCTGATTTCTTCCCAAACACCAAACCAAACCTCTTACCCCCTAAACTTTCAAGACAGTTCAAATGACCTCCCTACTTAGTTTGAGTGGTTTTAAAGACGGTCTTGTCCTTTCTTTAGTTTAAAAAATCGATAAATACTGTATAAGGTTTTAAAATCATATAAAATGTCTCTAAGCTTTTAAAAATTGTTAAAATTATAGAGATAGATTAGGATAAGAAAAATCCAAATAAAAAATTTAGGTCTTCTGAAAACTTTTTTAGAAACTTCAAAAAAAAAAGGTTTAGCCCTATGAAAATGGGAAAAATATCCAGACAAATCCCAAAACATTAATCAATGTATAATGTTTTTAAAAAGTACCCATCGTGCAAGCATGTGACGGAGAGCATTCATGACAATCGCATCTCATGCTTTCGTTGTCGATTTTTCCAAAAAAAAATTCTAGGTATAGTTTTTTCCATTTTCGTTGAGGTAAATCAAATTTTTGGAAGCTTGTAGTGATATTTTTATGAACACCAAGTATTTTATTTGGGTTTCCCATGTCTCATCTATATCTCTAGGACTTCTCTCGGAACTTTTAGAAGCGAGAAGATATTTTTGGGCTCCCATATTTCCCACTTTAAGGAACTACTATATATTTTATTTGGGTTTCCCATCTTCAAGCGCTAAATCAAAATTTTGGAAGCTTGTAGTAACAAATATGCAAGTTGATTTGCAGAATAAGTTTCGGTAACGCTCATGTACGGACCCACTCACGTCGCCCGCTCGTGGAACAGACCACGCCGCCCCCGTCCGCATCACCCGCTCGCTCGGCAGCGTCTGTGCGCTGCGCGCTCATGCTCACGGAACGGATCCCGCCCTCCCCCGTATCGCCCCCGCACGCTCGCGCGCCCCCACTGCGCGACCCTGCTCATAGCCCTAGGCATAATTGACAGAAGACCGAAGACCGAACCAAACTAGCCAAGACCGAGACCGAAGTTTTTGGTCATTAGTTCGGTCCGAGTCCATACTACCAAACTTTTTTACGGTTAGTTCGGTTATATGTCTCTGGTAACCGAACTAACCGAATATTTAGATTTTGTTGACATAATGTGTACTTTAGACTATTAATAGTGATATAATATTTATTCTAATTTGTTTATATCAACCATCACTCTTATCACTTTGTTTAATATAAATGTTGTATTGTCATTTTTGCTTTAAAATAGAAAAATATCGCTAAAATTTGATACAAAATTATACTATTTAGTAGTTGTTTTGTCTATTAGTTTAGTTATGACCGAAACCAAACCGAACAAACCGAGACCGAACTTGCTCGGTTCTAAGTTCTGAAACTAATCGATCGGTCTTCATTTTTAGATGACCAAACTTTCAAAATAACTAAAGAACCGATCGATTCGGTTCGATCAGACGAACGCCCTGGCCTACCTGCTCGTGGGACGGATCTCACCCTCCCATGTCCGACTCGTGTCTCCCATTGCGGCTGCGCTCATTCCGACTGCCGCGGCCCCTGCTGAGGTTCGTGCCGCCGACGAACTCCACACCGGCGACCTCCACGCTACTCTGTAGCATCAAGCTCCATGCCGGTGTCGAGCTCCGTGTCGACGAGCCTCCATTTTCGTCCAAGCAGTAAGTAGATGTTGTGCTTGAAAGCACATGTTGCAAGCGTCTGTTTCAAGTGTTTCAGATGTTTCAGAGGTATGTTGCAAGTGTTTCAAATGGATATTGTAAAAGTAAATCGAGATGTTGCATATGTTGCAATGGTTGTACACGAATGTTGCAAGCTTTTATTCCCAATGTTTCATCTATTTTTCAAATGTATGTTGCAAGTGTGCTTGTTTAGATGTTGCATATGTTTCACACATATGTTTGCAAGTGTTTTATCTGGATGTTGCGTATGTTTTTGCAATGGTTTGAAGTGTTTTCCATATGTTTTTGCAAGCGTTTCAGATGCATGTTTCAAGTGTTTCATCCGCCTTCAGACATATGTTGCAAGTGTTGCATCTGAATGTTTTAAAAGTAGATTGGGTGCTATATCTCCCTCCTCGCCTTCTGCTGCCTCGCATCGGTGTCTCCTTCCGATGTCCGGCTGGGTATCCGCCGCCTCCTCCCTCTCTTCTCGATGTGGTGACATTCGGGGTGGTGCGGGACCCATGTGGGCGCACGAAAACGGTGCAGAAAAATGATGGTAGGCGTGGGCGTTAGGACGTCCCGTCCGTCTAGACGTCCGGATGCTAGCAAGTCCCAATAATTTTTTTAGGAAACAGTCAAATGGATTATATAAATATAGATTAATATTACAAAGTTGATCATTTGAAGCCTCGGTATGAACACATCATCTTATTGTCTTGACCTACCGGCTGCTGACACGTGCGCACTGTGTCAGGTTCTTTGAACTTGCCGGGTTTTTGTTTCTTTCGTCTTTCTTTCTTTTTTGTGTTGTGAAGGAGGACATTTGCCAAAAATTTCGTGGGCCAGCCAAATTTCGGCCTTAAACCAAATGCCAGCCGAAGTACATGGTTGGTTTGGTCACGAACGAAACAGCCCGATATCTAGACGGCCCAATGCCCGAAAGCCCATTCGCTCGGTTCCAAAATGAAAATGCTGGTTCACGAACGACCAGCCGCCGCCTCACTCTTCTTCTCTCCTCATTTCGAACTTTCGAAGCGGGGAATATGGGAGCCGAAAACTCAGCCCGCATCCCTTGAAGACCTAACAAGAAATTTTTTCCTGTAAGTTCGATCCATTCCTTCCCCTAGGCTGATCTCCTGTTTCGTTATGCGATGCAATTTTCTTCCGTATATTCCTTTCCTGCAAAATTTCGGTACGATCGGCTAAAGTAATCTGGCAAGAATTCCAATCTGCACCCGATCAATCCTCCCGTAGGTTTACGCTCTCCTTCAATCGGGGTTTTTTCTTGCAGGAATGCTGTTGGAAAAGCTCTGATCTCTGCGCCAGTGTTCCTGGCCATCGTGGCCTTGCAGGCCACCTGCTCGACGTAATGGCGCCGAAGACCACGAAGCGCTGGGCGCCGGTCAACGGGAACGCCGGAGCGTCCCGCGGGCGCGACGGAGGCGGCCCCGACGCCAACCGCCTCAGCGCGCTCCCGGTCGCGCCCCCGCCTCTGCACCAGCGCCTGTTGCCTGCGACGAGCACCATGCGGTACCGGCGCTGGGTGCCCGCGACGAGCACCATGCGGTGGGTGCCGGTCAACCGGGCTGGGGGAGCGTCATCCTCACGTTGGCGCGAGGGAGGCGACCCTGACGCCGACCGCCTCAGTGCGCTCCCGGACGTGCTGCTGCTGCACCACATCATGTCCTTCCTCAAGGCGTGGGAGGTGGTGCGGACCTGCGTGCTGTCGCGGCGGTGGCGCCACCTGTGGGCATCCGTGCCCTGCGTCGATCTCCGCGTCGGTCAGGATGACTACGACGGGGTACCTGAGGACTTTCCTAACTTCGTGCGCCGCCTGTTCCGTCGCCGTGATGAGAAGGCGGCCCTGGACACGCTCCGTCTGCGGTGGAGCAATGTTGATGGTGTGCATGATGAAGATGATGCCAGGTTGTGGATCCGTACTGCGATCAAGCGTGGTGCTCGAGTAATTCATCTTGTAGGGCATCGCAAGGGGGCTTGGCTTTGTGGCGGCCGCCTTGCGACGCTTGAGCATTCATCTTTTGTCTCGTGCCACCTCAAGATCTTGAAGCTATCCTATGCCCTGCTGGATGACAGCATCCTCAGGCAGCTTTCATGTCATTGCTCGTCTTTGGAAGAACTGGATCTTAAAGATTGCGTGATTACTGGCCATGAGATTTCGTCTGCATCTCTCAAGATTTTGACCATGTTCAAGTGCCAGAACAATGCCAACCTATCTATTGCTGCTCTGAACCTTGTACTGCTGCGCTGCATCTCACCAATAACCCAAGCTCCATCATTTCAGAACATGGGGTCTCTTGTTGCAGGCACCATCATACTTGATGGTTATGCCTTCAGCGACGATTTTGAAGACTTCAGCAAGGATGAACTTGCTGAAACCACTGATGAAGATGATGACAATCAGAAGTACAAGGCTGGATATGGATTTGGTGCCCCTCTAGAAGGATTTGCACTTGGTTACAAGTATGATTATTGAGACTGATGACAAGTTGACAACACCTATGAATATAGTGAGATTGCAAATGACTCTGGTGAGTATAGTTTTTGTTAGAGTGGGAAGATCAGATTGGGGGCAAAGGCCACATTGGGCAACAGCCAGGGGCGCCATTATATATAAGCCAATGGGCTAAATTACAGGAGGTGATAGACACCAATAATAGCTTATTATACAGGCCTACCATGCATGTGTAACCGTAACAACCGTAACTATACAAGCCTACCATACATGTGTAACAATATTCCAACAGCCCCCCGCAGTATCAACCGGGAGAGGATCGGACGTTGAGGCTGGATCGGAAGGACTGGAAGACAGCAGTAGGCAATCCTTTTGTGAAGATGTCCGCATATTGAAGTGTTGTTGGAACATGTAGAACATGAACTTCCCTGAGAGCAACACGATCACGCACAAAGTGCAAATCAATTTCCACGTGCTTGGTGCGCTGATGTTGAACCGGGTTGGTGGAGAGGTATACAACACTAATGTTGTCGCAGTAAACCACCGTAGCCTTAGACAACGGGCGATGAAGTTCAGCAAGAAGCTGGCGGAGCCAACATGCTTCGGCCACAGCATTAGCAACGTCGCGATATTCAGCTTCAGCGCTCGAACGAGAGACTGTCTGTTGCCGTTTGGAAGACCAGGACACCAGATTATCGCCAATAAAGGCACAGAAGCCAGAGGTAGAGCGCCTAGTATCGAGGCAGCCCGCCTAGTCCGCATCGGAGTAAAGGAGCAGATCATGAGAGGAGCTGCGAGTGATCTGAAGACCATACTTGATAGTGCCTTTGATGTAGCGAAGAATGCGCTTCAGAAGAGAGAAGTGTTCCTCCCTCGGATCATGCATATGCAGGCAGATCTGTTGGACGGCGTGAGCGATGTCAGGCCGTGTAAGAGTAAGGTACTGAAGACCACCAGCTAGACTGCGATAGAGGGAGGCGTCGACGACTGGAGGACTCGCCTCTGCAGGTAGCTTGGGGCTCACTTCAATGGGAGTGGCACAGGGGTTGCTGAAAGCATCTAGGCCCCTAGTTGGATTTCGGTGATTAATGTCAATACAAGATTACTATGACTAACGTGTGTTTTGCAGAGGCAATTAAGTTAGGTCATGGTAATGGAGATCGATTAGGCAATCGAAGTTGTCATGCCCCTACGATGGAAATCGTTTCGGTTTTCAAAGGATGGACGATAAGGTTAAGGATAACTAGTTCTAAGTGTCGATTGGAGTTGGAGAGACACTTAGAGTAGTTTAGGACTTTGTTTTTCCTTTGGCCGTACTATGAAGGGGGGTATGAACGGGTAGCTTGACCTAGTTGAGTCTAGTGAGTTAGGTGTGGTGCACACTTGTTTAAACTAGCTCTAGGTAGCTCCTATGAATGCCTAAGATCCTATGGAGCAAACTTCATTCAGATATGTTCGAATGTTGGAAGTGAATGGAGGGTCAAACACTGATCGGACGCTGGCTCCGGTGTGATCGGACGCTGGCCGCAGGGTCCGGTCAGTTCATTTGACCGTGAAGAATAAGTCTGGAGTGACCGGACGCTGGAAAGTCGTGTGATCGGACGCTGAGGGCTAGCGTCCGGTCGACTCCAGTAAGGGTCCAAACTTGGGAAAGAGTGACCGGACGCGTCCGGTCAGTGGTGACCGGACCCTAAGTATCTAGCGTCCGGTCGTTTACAGTAAGCATCCAAGAGCGACCGGACGCGTCCGGTCGGTACTGATCGGACCCTGACAGCGTCCGGTCATCATTTGAAAACTGTTCGCGGGTTGAACTGACCGGAGCGTCCGGTCAAAACGATCGGAGCGTCCGGTCATCCCGCAGAAGCTCGTAACGGTTCGTTTTTCAGGCTGCCTTATAAATAGAGGCTCCACTCGTGAGTGGAGTAACTTTTGCTCATTCCAACAGCTGAGAAACACGTTTGTGAGTGCCAAGAAGAGCAAGGTCCTAGTGAGGTGTTTATGATTTGAGAATCCAAGAGAGTAGCCTCACTAGCAAATCAAGAGTAGCAAAGTGTGCATCCATCTTCTCATTAGGCTTCGTGTGGTCAAGTGAGAGTTCGTGCTTGTTACTCTTGATGATCGCCATTACCTAGACGGCTTGGTGGTGATCGGGAGTTTGGTGTTCACCCGACGGAGCTTGTGGGTGACCCAACTCAAGTTGTGAGCGGCTTTGGGTGATTCGCCGTGACGGAGTGTCGAAGAATCAACCCGTAGAGAGCACTTGATCCTTGCGCGGATCAAGGGGGAGCTACACCCTTGCACGGGTGCTCCAACGAGGACTAGTGGGGAGTGGCGACTCTCCGATACCTCGGCAAAACATCGTCGCGTTTCTTTCTCTCTCTATTTACTTTGAGCACTTACTTTGAGTATTTAATTTGAGCAATTCAATACTTGTTTTATATCCATAGAATTGCTTGATAGAGTAAGTTTGGAACATAGGTTGCGAGGTTGTTGTGCATTAGTTTGATATAAACACTTTTCTAGGCACAAGGGGTTAATTGGGCTATCCGTAGGATTTGATTAGTGCAAGAGAATTTAGAATTAGCCTAATTCACCTCCCTCTTGGGCATCTTGATCCTTTCAATTGGTATCAGAGCCTCGTGCTCACGTTTTTAAGCTTAATCGCTTAGAGCAAGATGTCTCACGGGGATGGACCTTCTCCTATCTTTGAGGGAGATGATTTTCCATATTGGAAAATCCACATGGAGGCATACTTAGAAGCTCTAGATATTGGAATTCTAAGAGCCGCCTCTCAAGGGTTCCCAGCACCTAGGAATGCCGCACAACTTCAAGGTGATGAAGTGAATTATGAAAAATAGAATGCAAAGGCTCGCAACACCATCTTTCGAGGCCTTTGCAAAGATGTGTTCAATTGTGTAAGGAACCACAAAGACGCCCATGCACTATGGTCGGACGTTTGTGCGCTCCATGAGGGAACCAAGAGTGAGCGTGAGGAACGCTATCATCTTGTGATTAAAAAGCTAAATTCTTTTGAGATGTTTCCCAAAGAAAGTGCTAATGAGATGTATTCTCGATTAAATGTTCTTGTAGAGGAAGTCAATGGGCTTGGACTCACTCAAATGTCACCATCCGACGTTGTGAGAAAAATCTTGAGTGTCCTCCCCATTGACAAATATGGGCACATTGTGACCGTGCTACATCAAGGTGATCTTTCCGCCGCTACACCGACACAAATCTTGGGAAAGATCAATGCTCATGAGATGTACATGCACATCACACCACAAGATGGCTCATCCTCTACAAAGAAGAAAGAGAAGGACTTAGCATTCAAAGCTAGCCAAGACAAGGGCAAAGCAAGACTTGAGTATGAGAGCTCAAGTGATGAAGATGATGAAGAAAGCCTTGCCCTCATGGTGAAAAAGACCAACAAGATGCTAAAAAGGCTAAACAAGAGTGGCATCAAGTTTGATGGCAAGAAGAAGAAGTTCTTCACTAGCTCAAGAAGAAAGCCAATCTCCAAGATGGATTGCTACAATTATGGCGAACTTGGCCACCTAGCTCATCAATGCACGAAGCCCAAGAAAGACAAGTTCAAGAATAAGGGCAAGAAAGATGATTCAAGCGATGAAGATGAAAAGAAGAAGAACAAGCCATACAAGAAGAGAGATGGCAAAAAGAGGGAGTTCTACAAGAAGAAGAAGAGTGGCAAGGCCTATATTGTCGGTGATTAGCTCACGGACATTGATTCATCAAGTGGATCATCCGATGATGATAGTGACGATGAAAAGGTGGCCGCCATTGCTATTGATCTTGCATCTTCACCGCCATCATCGCTATCATCCTCTACACACCTATGCCTTATGGCCAAAGGTGAACGCAAGGTAACTAAGAGTGATGATAGTAGTGATGATGAACATGCTAGTGATGATGATAGTGATAGTGATGATGATGACTCACCTACATATGATGATCTTGTCAAAATACTAAGAAAATATACTAAGATCATTAGAAAGAGTAGAGCTACAAATGAAAAACTTGATGCTAAAAATGATTCACTCTTAGCTAAGTGTGACACATTAGAAAAGGCTAATGATGAGCTCAAAGAAACAAATGATTCTATATCATCCAAACTCAAGGAGCTCAAATCTTCTAAGAAAGAGCTTAAAGATAAAAATGATAAACTTGAGTGGGTGCACAATGAGCTTATCACTAGTCACAATAAGCTAAAAGATGAATATACAACTCTAAAGATCAATTATGATACCCTTACTATTGCACAAGAATTCTTACCAAATGAGCCACATGATGCTACTAACCATGTTGTTAAGATTGATATAGCTACCTCATGTGATGATTTAATTGATGAAAGCTTTGAGCATGGATCTAGTAGCAAGGGCAAGCAAGTGGTTGAGTGCAATGACTATGATGAGTATGTCAAGCTCAAGAGTGACAGTGAGAAGCTCATGAAAGATCTTGAAGAGATGAAAAGTCACAACACCATTGTGCTAGAAACTCTTGATCATGACAAAGAGGTGATCCTTGAGAATGAGAAGCTAAAAGAAGAAATCAAGAAACTCAAGGAGGAGAAGAACAATGATATTCTCAAGGAAGAGAACAAGAAGCTCAAGATGGAGAAAGAGCATCTCAAGGTGGGATTGAGCAAGTTTGCTAGAGGCAAGCATCTCCAAAGTGAGCTACTCATGAATACCGTCATGAAGATGGATAGAAGTGGCATTAGATATATGGCAAGTGTAGAGAAGAAGAAGGCTCAAGCTCAACACCAACAATCAAAGCCAAAGCCAAAGCCAAAGAGATGTTTTGAGTGTGGACAAGAAGGCCACTTTGCTCATGAGTGTCAAACTCCACCACCACAACCCTTGCCCAAGCATGCTAGACCCTTTGCTTTCAATGCTCACTACATGCTTAGAAAAGATTCGAGTGGAAAGATGAAAGTCATGTTCTTAGGTCCCCCCAACAAGAGTAGGCCTAAGAAAATTTGGGTGGCTAAGTCACTTGTTGAGAAGGTGAAGGGCCCTCAACAAGCTTGGATCCCTAAAGCTTGAATCTCTTGTGTGTAGGTGAACTACAAGACCGGTGGAAGTCATTGGGTTATTGATAGTGGTTGCACTCAATATATGACCGGTGATCCCCGTATGTTCACCTCACTAGATGAAGAGGTAGATGGACAAGAGAAAATAACATTTGGAGATAATTCAAAGGGCAAGGTTAAAGGATTGGGCAAAGTGGCAATCTCAAATGATCATTCCATCTCCAATGTGCTCTATGTTGCTTCATTGAGCTTCAACTTGCTATCCGTTGGGCAATTGTGTGATCTTGGCTTTCAATGCTTATTCACCGAGAAGGAGGTTGTTGTATCCAAAGTAGATGACAATCAAGTGATATTCAATGGATTTAGATACAACAACTTATATCTAGTTGACTTCACCTCCGAAGATACAAACTTGAAGACTTGCCTATTCACCAAAACAATACTTGGGTGGCTATGGCATAGAAGACTTGCTCATGTTGGGATGAGCTCACTCAAGAAGCTTATGAAGAATAATTTGGTGAGAGGGTTGAAGGATGTGAAGTTTGAGAAGGACAAGCTTTGTAGTGCATGTCAAGCCGGCAAGCAAGTTGCAAACACTCATCCAACCAAAGCTTTCATGTCAACCACAAGAGTGCTAGAACTCCTATACATGGATTTATTTGGACCAACAACATACAAGAGTTTGGGAGGAAATCTCTATTGCCTTGTGATTGTGGATGACTATTCAAGATATACATGGGTGTTTTTCCTTCATGACAAATCCGAAGTTGCATCTTGTTTCAAGAAGTTTGCCAAGAGAGCTCAAAATGAATTTGAAGTGAAGCTCAAGAAGATAAGAAGTGACAATGGCAAAGAGTTTGACAACACAAACATAGAAGCTTATTGTGATGAAGTTGGAATCAAACATAAAGTCTCCGCAACCTATACTCCTCAACAAAATGGTGTAGTTGAGAGGAAGAACCGGACTTTGATCACTCTTGCAAGGACAATGCTAGATGAGTACAACACCCCCGAAGCTCTATGGGCGGAAGCAATCAACACCGCATGTTATGCATCCAACCGCCTATTTCTTCAAAAGTTCCTTGTTAAGACACCATATGAGTTGCTCAATGGAAAGAAGCCGAACGTCTCCTTCTTTAGGGTGTTTGGTTGCAAGTGCTACATCTACAAGAAGCGGCAACACCTAGGGAAGTTTCAAAGGCGTTGTGATATAGGTTTTCTTGTTGGTTACTCATTGAAGTCCAAAGCATATAGAGTATTTAATCATGCCACCGGCTTGATTGAAGAAACATATGATGTGGAATTTGATGAATCTAACGGCTCCCAAGGAGCACATGAGAATCTTGATGATGTAGGTGATGAACCATTGAGGGAGGCTATGAAGAATATTCTGGTGGGAGACATCAAGCCAAAAGATGATGAAGATGATGTACAAGTCATTAACCAACCTTCTTCATCAAATGTACCACAAGATGGTGAAAAAGATGGGAGAGTAGAAAATGAAGATACTCATATCTCCTATGAGCAAATGGTGGTACAAGCACAAGATGTTGATGCTCCACAACCTCCTCCTCAAGTGGTCAATAGAAGAAATACACCTCTCCTACAAGATCATCCACAAGATCTCATCATAGGGAGTCCATCAAAGGGTGTAATGACTCGATCTCAAAAACTTACTTCATTTATTGCTCATCACTCTTTTGTCTCTTGCTATGAGCCTACCAAGGTAGAAGAAGCTCTTATAGATCCGGATTGGATCAATGCCATGCATGAAGAGTTGAACAACTTCACTCGCAATGAAGTTTGGAATCTTAAAGAGCGACCAAAAGGTGCAAGAGTCATTGGAACAAAGTGGGTGTTCCGCAACAAGCAAGATGATCAAGGTGTTGTTGTGAGGAACAAGGCAAGACTAGTTGCAAAGAGATTCTCTCAAGTTGAAGGTTTAGATTTTGGAGAAACCTTTGCACCGGTTGCAAGATTAGAAGCCATCCGTATCCTTCTTGCATATGCATCACATCATGAAATGAAACTATATCAAATAGATGTGAAAAGTGCATTCTTAAATGACTTTATTAATGAACTAGTCTATGTTGATCAACCTCCCGGTTTGAAGACCCTAGATATCATAATCATGTTTATAGGTTGTCCAAGGCACTATATGGGCTTAAGCAAGCCCCAAGAGCTTGGTATGAGTGCCTTCAGAATTTCCTTATTGAGAAGGGCTTCACCATTGGGAAGGTCGACACCACACTATTCACCAAGAAGCTTGATGGGCATATCTTCATTTGTTAAGTATATGTTGATGATATCATCTTTGGATCATCAAATGAAGACTCATACAAAGAATTTGGTGAATTGATGTCTAAGGAGTTCGAGATGTCAATGATTGGTGAGCTTACATTCTTTCTTGGTTTTTAAGTCAAGCAAATGAAAGAAGGCATCTTCATCTCTCAAGAGAAATACACAAAAGATCTTCTCAAGAGATTCAAGATGGATGAATGTAAGCCAATCAAGACCCCAATGCCTACCAATGGACATCTCGACCTAGATGAGGGAGGTAACTCGGTTGATCAAACTCTCTACCGTTCTATGATTGGTAGCTTGTTATATTTAACCGCATCTAGGCCCGACATCATGTTTAGTGTGTGTATGTGTGCTAGGTTTCAAGCTAGTCCTAAGGAAACACATTTAATTGCTGTAAAAAGAATCCTTAGGTATCTTAAGCACACGCCAAGCATTGGTCTTTGGTATCCCAAAGGAGCTTTATTTGAATTAATTAGCTATTTCGATTCGGATTACGCCGGATGCAAAGTTGATAGAAAGAGCACATCCAGAGGGTGCCATTTGCTTGGTAGATCACTTGTGTCTTGGTCCTCCAAGAAACAAAATAGTGTGGCTTTGTCCACCGCCGAAGCGGAATACATTGCCGCGGGTGCTTGTTGTGCACAAATATTATACATGAAACAAACTTTACTAGACTATGGAGTAGTTCTAGAGAAAGTACCTTTTTTGTGCGACAATGAAAGTGCGGTAAAACTTGCAAATAATCCGGTTCAACACTCTCGCACCAAGCATATAGATATCCGCCATCACTTTCTAAGAGATCATGTAGCTAAAAATGATATATCACTAGAAGGTGTAAGATCCGAAGATCAATTAGCGGATATCTTCACTAAACCGCTAGATGAGGCTACATTTTGTAGATTGCGGAATGAGCTCAATATACTTGATTTTAGTAACTTCACTAAAAATTGAGCTTGTGTTGTCCCTTGCATTCATTGTAATATACAACACGTTTAATTTGTGGCAATGCATATAGGGCTTGTCTAACATGGTTAAGATAACCGCCGAAAAGCGTGTGAAGAAGCTTAACCTTGGATCAAACTTGACAAGCAACTAGATTTACTTACAAGTATTACATATGCATGAATGTTGTTTTGTCGTTTTGTTCCATTTGCCCTCTTGTTGCCTATTTTCTTAAAAAGAATTATAGCATAAGGCAAAATATTTTGAAAAATATGAGGGTTTGAGAGAGGTCACTCACATCAGTCCCAGTTGGTGTTTATTTGGATCTTATTCAAGTTGGGACTTGATTGGGAACAGGCAACGCGAAGGAAGGTTGAAGGTTTGCTGGAAAAGGAGCACTGGACGCTGCACCGGACGCTGCTGTCCAGCGTCCGGTCAGTTCACAGGAGGTGAACTGCTACTGAAGGAGTGACCGGACGCTACGTCTGTGCGTCCGGTCAGGAAGGGTTCAGCGTCCGATCGATCAAGGAAGGACTAGCAGTACTGACCGGACCCTGCCTGCGTCCGGTCATGGACCACCGGACGCGTCCGGTCCCGATTCCAGAGGTTTTGGACCTCTCTGGAATCGACCGGACGCTAGGTGGTAGCGTCCGGTCGCTACCACCGGAGCGTCCGGTCAGTGGATCTCGCGCATTTTCAGGACTCCTTTCTCCGATTCCTTTTCTGTCGCGTGTGGGGAACTATTTAACAGTAAGACCGTACCCCTGTTCGACCTCAACCCGCCGTGACCTAGCCCAAGCCACCGCCGCAGCCTAGCCACGCGCCACCTACGCCGGTCACCACGCGCCCGCGCCGCCGTGCCCTCGCCTCGCCACGCCACCGTGCTCGGCCCCCGCTCGTCAGCCGTGCTCCAGCCGAGCTACGAGCCCCGTCCTCGCGCGCCACCACTGGCCCGTTGCAGCCACGCGTCGCTGTCCCGCGCGCCACCGCGCCTGCTCAGCACCACGCCATGCTCCAGCCTCCTCGCGCCTCAGCTCGCCGCTCCACCGTCGCCAAGGCTGCCGGTCTTCACGCCGAAGTGCCCTAGCCTTACCATCCCCTTGATTGGTAAGGCAAGCTTTATTTTTCAATCTTGATCTATACATTGGTGACCTAGATCGATTTGTTGTCTCTGATTCTCCATTACATTCAGGACATTTACCCTAACCCTAGCCCGGTTCCAAGGATCCCTCGCGTGACATCTTATCTATTCTCGGTTTGCGGATCGTCAGGTAGAAAGCCATATGATTCAAATTCGCATCTACATTGCTTTCTCTATTAGGGTTTCGCATCTATTAGACATATGGTATTTATTTGTATATCCATCTATTCTATCGTGCAGCGAGTCGGTTCCGTTGTGTTTCGTCTGGCAGTTGGCAGTCAACTCAGAGCCAAGCTCGCGAGTAAGGATCGAGGCCAAGCCTCAAAAGCGGCAGTTTGATAGTTGATCTTCATCAGCGACAGTTCACCATCTTGTCAGTTCAGATGGCTCGCACCAAGAATGTTGGTGGTGGCCCAGGTGATGATGATCGGAGGCCCTCGCCTCGCCAGCCAGCCGAATCTAAAGGCAAGTCAACCAAGCAGGTAACATCCAAGAAGCGGAAGTACCCCGACGCAGAGACAGCGAGAGCAGCAGCTGTTGCGGAGGCCACAGAGCATGCCGAGAGAGGTGGTACCCGCAGCGGAGTTGTCATTGCATATCAGCCAGTTTCACCCACAGTCAGAGCTACGATCGAGGATGTTGAGCGTCGTCACGGTAGTCCAGTTGGGACTGCCATGCTTGCAGGACGACGGGTTGCCGTTGAGGAGGGTCCGTCAGCACAGCAGCAGCCCCCACCAGCAGAGCCTTAGCCAGCCCAGGAGACTCAGGAGGGTCAGGAGACCGAGCCGGCACCTCAGCTACGCCGCTCGAGTCATACCAGTGCTGCAGTTCCACTGAGGCCAGTTACATAGCGTAGGGGTTCACGCCCTCTGCCCAGACCACAGGGTCCGCCTCCAGTGGTTCACCTCGACTTGAGGGCCGCTACAGCCAGGCAGGTTCATCAGCTGCGGTTTGTTGAGTTTGAGGTTTGGTTTCCTCTGAGGAGGGATGAGAGAGCAGCTGAGGGGTTCTACACGTCGCTGTAGGAGGATTTCTACAATGCATATCTTAACAGTGGGGCAGTGTTTAGATCACAGAGGGTCTGTCAGATAGAGTCCATTGTGGCAGCAGCCGGAGAGAGCATTCAGCAATACTTGTCATATTTGCCAGGACTGATAGATTTGATTGGACGGACGGGCATATATGTACCTTCTTGGGTCCGTCAGTTTTATGCCTTGCTCTACATCGATCCTCATCACAGATTCATTCACTTTGCTTTCAAAGGCAAAGACTACAGAGTGACTAGTGGCAGAGCCAGGGAGATACTGAGACTACAGGAGCAGCCTGTAAAGATGCATGAGGTTTGCTATGGACAGCAGGAGCCTCCCAGGTGTCCTCATAGAGGGCAGGTGCCCCCTATAGATTTAGTGCGGCATTGCTTCAAGGAGCCATTTGGAGAGGGGTTGAGCAGGAACCCCAGTGACTTGACTCCTACAGCAAGGATACTAGAGGCCATCATCAGGAGGACACTACTTCCTAGGTTGGGATACAGGGAGGGCCTGACTCGCTTACAGCTCTAGCTCCTCAATGCCATCATGCAGATGACAGTATTTGACATCTGGGACCTCCTTCTTTCAGAGATGGAGGATACTATAGCTGAGGGATTCAAGGGTCGTAGGCAGCTTCCCTATGCTCACTAGATCATGTTCCTCATCCACAGAGTTGTGCTTGATAAGCCCCCTAGCATGATGGATGAGTATACAGGTGCCACTACAGAGTTCCTAGCCTACAACCTGTCACAGAGGATCAGACACACCACTCCTCAGGCACCCAGATAGCCTAGCCATCGTCCCGACGTGCCAGAGTCTGCAGCTCAGCAGGATGAGATCATCAGAGGGATTGCAGCCACTGAGGAGGAGGAGCTAGAGGCACATCAGGAGTTGAGCAAGTATAGTGACAGCTCCAATGATGACTACCAGCCTATACCTCAGATGCCTCCACGCAGACATGATGCAGAGGCTGGTAGCTCCATTTCTGCACCACCTGCTCCGTAGATAGACCTCGCTCTCATAGCTATTCTTGAGCGAATGCAGCAGGATCAGACACGACAGGCACAGGAGACAGCTACCAACTTCGCACAGTTTCAGGCTCGTCAGGATGAGTTTCAGCGGCAGCAGTAGCTCCTTCAGCACCAGCAGTTACTTATGCAGCAGCAGCTCATGGGATTCATGCAGCATGTAGTGACAGCCATTGGGATCCCACTACCACAGACTTCGCCCCAGCTTGCACAGCCTCCTACCACTTCGACGACTCCAGTAGTATAGCCCATCAGGCTCCAGAGTCAGGGACAGCCTCCAGCTTAGTTTACTTCACCTCCTGTACAGGTGTCCCAGTGGTTAGCCTCACCTGGTGTAGCCCCACAGTTCACTCCTTATCACACGGGTTTCTCACCAGAGCAGTCTTCCTCGCTATTCGTGCCTGACACGTCAGTCTCCAGGAGTCTTGGAGCATCTTTCAGCGAGTTGACCGGCATGCCTACTCCGCCTCACATGCATACTGCCGGTCCGTCTGCAGCAGCTCCAGCTATCATGACTACTCAGAGGCTCCCCTCGTCTGTCGCCTCGTTAGATCCTACGACAGACATACTTGTAGCTTCACAGGCAGCACTAGCCCTAGCTCAGACCTAGACCGCTTCAGCGACACTTCCTGCTTTAGAGGGTCAGTCAGTTCAGAGCTCAGGGTCCGATGATGATGGCGCCCAGTTCCATCTTGCTCCACATACTTCAGCGCCCGACTCGTCCGCTGCAGCCCCGCCGACCGACCCTTAGGTTTTGGTGTTTGACGCCAAAGGGGGAGAGGGTTTGAGTATGTAGACTTAGGGGGAGCGAGTTTTAGGGGGAGCTAGTTATCTAGTATTAGCTTATTATATACATTTGGAGTTTTATTTGTGTGATACACTATTACTTATGCATTCGTGTGTTTACTTTCATGCATACTATTATATATATGTGATAGTGCTATCTACGTGATTGTGATATTTGACATGTGTGATTTCTACTTTGCATTATCTATATGTCATATCACTTGTGTAATGCTCATTTGCCTTTTGCTTCCGCGTTTATACTTTGAAGCAAATGAGCTTTGTTATTTGTACTCATGCTTAATTTATATCCTTTGAGTACATTGTGTTGGCTTGGGTCATATAAGCTTGACTAACTCTTTTGTTCTTATTGACAAAAGCTTATATGAACCAAGCCTATCAAAAACCTCACTCCACAACATACTCGAGGTAGTATTGTCATCAATCACCAAAAAGGGGGAGATTGAAAGCATCTAGGCCCCTAGTTGGATTTCAGTGATTAATGTCAATACAAGATTACTATGACTAACGTGTGTTTTGCAGAGGCAATTAAGTTAGGTCATGGTAATGGAGATCGATTAGGCAATCGAAGTTGTCATGCCCCTACGATGGAAATCATTTCGGTTTTCAAAGGATGGACGACAAGGTTAAGAATAACTAGTTCTAAGTGTCGATTGGAGTTGGAGAGACACTTAGAGTAGTTTAGGACTTTGTTTTTCCTTTGGCCATACTATGAAGGGGGGGTATGAATGGGTAGCTTGACCTAGTTGAGTCTAGTGAGTTAGGTGTGGTGCACACTTGTTTAAACTAGATCTAGGTAGCTCCTATGAATGCCTAAGATCCTATGGAGCAAACTTCATTCATATATGTTCGAATGTTGGAAGTGAATGGAGGGTCAAACACTGACCGGACGCTGGCTCCAGTGCGACCGGACGCTGGCCGCAGGGTCCGGTCAGTTCATTTGACCGTGAAGAACAAGTCTGGAGTGACCGGACGCTGGAAGGTCGTGTGACCGGACGCTGAGGGCTAGCGTCCGGTCGACTCCAGTAAGGGTCCAGACTTGGGAAAGAGTGACCGGACGCGTCTGGTCAGTGGTGACCGGACCTTGAGTATCTAGCATCCGGTCGTTTATAGTAAGCATCTAAGAGCGACCAGACGCGTCCGGTCGGTACTGACCGGACCCTGACAGCGTCCGGTCATCATTTGAAAACTGTTCGCGGGTTGAACTGACCGGAGCGTCCGGTCAAAACGATCGGAGCATCCGGTCATCCCGCAGAAGCTCATAACGGTTCGTTTTTCAGGCTGCCTTATAAATAGAGGCTCCACTCGTGAGTGGAGTAACTTTTGCTCATTCCAACAGCTGAGAAACACGTTTGTGAGTGCCAAGAAGAGCAAGGTCCTAGTGAGGTGTTTGTGATTTAAGAATCCAAGAGAGTAGCCTCACTAGCAAATCAAGAGTAGCAAAGTGTGCATCCATCTTCTCATTAGGCTTCGCGTGGTCAAGTGAGAGTTCGTGCTTGTTACTCTTGGTGATCGCCATCACCTAGACGGCTTGGTGGTGATCGGGAGTTTGGTGTTCACCCGGCGGAGCTTGTGGGTGACCCAACTCAAGTTGTGAGCGGCTTTGGGTGATTCGCCGCGACGGAGTGTCGAAGAATCAACCCGTAGAGAGCACTTGATCCTTGCGCGGATCAAGGGGGAGCTACACCCTTGCGTGGGTGCTCTAACGAGGACTAGTGGGGAGTGGCGACTCTCCGATACCTCGGCAAAACATCGCCGCGTTCCTTTCTCTCTCTATTTACTTTGAGCACTTACTTTGAGTATTTAATTTGAGCAATTCAATACTTGTTTTATATCCATAGAATTGCTTGCTAGAGTAAGTTTGGAACATAGGTTGCGAGGTTGTTGTGCATTAGTTTGATATAAACACTTTTCTAGACACAAGGGGTTAATTGGGCTATCCGTAGGATTTGATTAGTGCAAGAGAATTTAGAATTAGCCCAATTCACCCCCCTCTTGGGCATCTTGATCCTTTCAGTTGCAGTGCTGCATCTTGGCATGGGTAAGAAGCTCCAAGGCATACTTATCTTGAGTCAACAGCAAACCAGAGGTATTCCAGGATGCAGTGACGCCAAGGAAATATTGAAGTTCACCAAGATCGGACATAGCAAATTCCTGTTGAAGGGAGGCAATGATCTGCTGAAGTAGTGCCGAGGAGGAGGCCGTCAGAATGATGTCGTCCACATACAGTAGCAAGTACGCAATGTCATTGCCAGACTTGCGAATGAACAAGGAGGTGTCACATCTGGAACTGCAAAATCCAGTAGAGAGTATGAAAGACTGGAAGCGAGTATACCAAGCGCGTGGGGCTTGTTTAAGTCCATATAGTGACTTGTTCAACTTGCAAACATGTTGTGGAAAGGCTGGATCGATGAACCCGGATGGCTGCTGAGAGTAAACTATCTCTTCCAGAGTACCATTTAAGAAGGCATTCTTCACATCCAGTTGATGAATAGACCAGTTGCTACTGATTGCCAGAGAAAGAACAGTGCGAATCATAGCAGGTTTCACCACTGGACTAAAGGTCTCCTCAAAATCGACACCTGGTTGCTGAGAGAAACCACGAAGCACCCAACGGGCTTTATAACGATCCAGTGACCCATCAGACTTAAGCTTTTGGCGATAAATCCACTTCCTAGTAACAATGTTGGCATTGGGTGGGGCAGGCACTAAATCCCAAGTCCTGTTAGCCGTGAGAGCATTGAACTCTTCAACCATTGCATTCTTCCAATTAGGATCAATAAGAGCTTGTTTGTAGGATGTTGGAATGGGCGATGGTCCGGCAACCTGAAAAGTGGCTGGAGTGCAGAACCCACTCTTGGCCCGAGTAACCATTGGATGGTCATTGGAGATAGGTGGAATGGGTACTTTCTGAGCTTCTGAAGACCGCTGAGAGACGGGAATCGGCGCTGGAGCAGATGCATGAGAGGCCTGCTGAGGAGCAGGTGGTGCCGGCGCGGGATCGCGCTGTTCGATGGAGAGTTCCACAGGACGTGGACGGCGAGTATAGACAGCTGTTATAGGTGGCCTGGTGCTGTAGTCGTTTGGTGCCGATGAAGAGGTGCCCACACCAGCAGCGCCATGCGTGGAGGGGCCGCACGTGGCGTGCGACGTTGATGTTGAACCGAGCGCGCCGTGCATCGGGGCTGGCCCGGTCAGCAACGCCGGCACTCTTGCAGCAGCTTGCGATGAGGATGGCGCCGGTTCGGTCGCGTTAGGCGACGGGGTAGGCCCGTGCGGCGCCGTGGATCTAGGTGTGCCGGGCGATGGGGCAGGTCCTCCTGCCGGCAGTGAGCCGAGCACGCCGGGCAGAGGCGCAGGAGCACCAGGGAGCACCGTATCATCATCTGCAAAGTCATCCAAAAACGAATACGAAGAGGCAAGGGTGATGGATAAGTCTCATGTGTGGCTGGTCTTTGTGGGGTTATGCTGCTCACATGGTCCTTGTGGCTATTTTTCTGTTTTTAGGACAGCATCTTAGACTAGAGGACAGCATCTTAGAAGACAACATCTTAGACTAGAGGACAACATCTTAGCTAGGACAGCATATTAGCATCTTAGACTAGCATCTTAGACTAGTATCTTGGCATATGCTTGGCTGGCTAGCAGCCTATAAGTATGTAACCCTAACCCCTCAGGTTGGTATGGCATTTGTGTGAGCTTGTATAAGAAATAGATAAGAAAATTGCCCCAACTCCTAGTGTCATCCTCTCTCGATGAGAGTAAGAATTCTCCTACTACCAAGAGTGAGAATTCAGCGACTAACAACGGAAAATTGCCCCAACTCCTAGTGTCATCCTCTCTTGATAAGAGTAAGAATTCTCCTACTACCAAGAGTGAGAATTCAGCGACTAACAACTGGTATCAGAGCCGTATTATCCTGTAGCCTGAGCATCTCTTGCTCATCTTCTCTCCCAGCCCCACAACAGCCCTAGCTGTTGACAGCACCAGCTCCTCCGGCCGCTCCTATTCACTCCTCCCCCATGCAGACAAGCAGCAGCTCGTCTAAAGTAGCCCTCTCCCCACGCAGCAGCCCCCCAGTAGCGTGTCATGTCCGTAGGACAGTCTCAGCGCTCGGTCGCCTCGAGCACACGGCGTCGACAGGAGGCCGAACTTGCCACGATAGAGGAACGCGAGCGAGCAGCGGCAGAGACCACTGCGGCGGTGGTAGAGACCGCTGCGGCAGCGGCAAGGGCGTCGAGGCTGGCAGCGGCGGAGCTGGCAGCAGCTAGAGCGGAGGTGGAAGTAGCGGCGGCGGTGAATGCAGCGCGTGCGGCGGCGGCGGAGGTCGAGGCTCTACGCGGCAGCATCGGCAGCTCCATTTTCGCTGACGACATCGCCGACGCGGACCTCGAGCTGCTAGAGGGAGGCAGCGCGAGCGTAGGTGGTGCAGTGGGCAGCCGCACACGTCCACGAGCGTGGCGGTAGCCCAGATAGGCGCGTACGCACTGGCGGCGCTCCTGGAGGAGGCGCGCATGGTGGTGGCGCTCCTAGGGCAGCCGCGCACGCCCACCAGCGTGGCGGTAGCCCAGACATGCGCGGATGCGCCGGTGGCGCTCCTAGAGGAGGCGCGCATGGCGGCGGCGCTCCTGGAGGAGGCGCGCACGGCAACGGTGGCGGACGGGTCGATGGAGAGTGTGGCCTTCACAGGCAGCGTGGCTCTCTCTCCCCGGATCGGTACCGACGGGTCGATGGAGAACGCGGCCTTCACAAGTAGCGTGGCTCTCTCTCCCCGGATCGGTACCATGGTTACCACGGGCTCTAGGCTGTTGTTAGGGACGTCGGTCCCGGCGGTGGGTGGCCTACCCTCACCAAGACCAACTACGTCGAGTGGGCTACGGTGATGAGGGTAAAGCTCCAGGTGCGGCACATGTGGGAGGTAGTCCGGTACGGCGACGCCGACTACGACCTAGATCGACGGGCGCTGGATGCTCTCATCACTGCAGTCCCGCCCGAGATGCAGTTCTCGCTTACCAGCAAGCGGACTACCAAGGAGGCTTGGGACGCCATCGCTGCGGCACGCATCGGCAGCGACTGCGCCCGCAAGTCCACACTGTAGGCACTTCGCAAGGAGTGGGAGAACCTGGCCATCAAGCCAGGTGAGGACGTTGATGACTTTGCTCTCCGTCTCAACACTCTGTTGCAGAAGATGGTGCAGTTCGACAACGACACCTACGATGAGGAGAGAGCTGTCGAAAAGCTCTTCCACTACGTCCCCAAGAAGTATAAGCAGATGGCTCGCTCAATCGAGTCTCTGTTGGATCTCTCCACGATGTCGATCGAGGAGGCGATAGGTCGCCTCAAGGTCGTCGATAGTGATGAGCCACAGTCCCTCTCGGGGCCCATCACCACTAGCGGGAAGCTCCTTCTCACTCGGGAGCAGTGGCTTGCCAGCCAAGGTGACCGGAGGAAGGGGGAGCCTTCTTCCGCGACAAGCGGCCGCAAGCGTGGCAAGCCACGCAAGGCACGCAGAGATGCCCAGGCCAGGGCGCGAGGACGTGCCGAGGGTGATGCCCGTGGAGGCGCCCAGGGCGGCGCCGCCGGCAGGCACAAGCCGGCACGAGACGATGCTTGCCGCAACTGCGGCCAGCTTGGCCATTGGGCCAAGGACTATCGATAGCCACGACGCGGCCAGGCTTATTACACTTCGACTTTGTAGATTTCCCTTCGTGGAAATCGGGTCGCTTCAGTTGGTATCAGAGCCATACTTGACCATAGGACGAAACCCTCAGAAATGGACGATAGAACAGGACATGAACAACCCTTCTTTCGGTTATATACCGACCCTGCATTTACTTTTATGCAAGGCTCATCTATTATTGACCTGCTAACACCTGTTCCTTAAAACATGCAGATGGCAACGAACGTCGACTGGCCACCTCTAGGACCGCTACCTCTGGACCACGCCAAGCTTATCTTCGACCTAAGTGAGCTCGGGGGTTTTGCACAAACCCTCTGCCGAGTTCTCGTCACGTTAGGAGTCCCCAACGAGCTTGTCAAGGTCACCTACACCGGGAAGCTAGCTCAGGAAGGAGGAATCAAAGGACCGATTGTCACCTCAGTCGAGTTCCCAGCTAGCACTATCTTACCTTCTGTCCTAGCTTTCACCGAGTTGACTATAGAGGACATAGTCGAGGAGGGACTGCAAGCTATCTCACACAAGGCACTTCATAGAGTGATGAGGGACCACTACGAGCACATGAAGACGATAGAGTTCGGTCTACTTCCCTAGGCCCTCGACCTCAGCCTTACCCCTAGTGAGCAGAGTTTCGCAGCCGATAGAGTTATCATTGCCGAGGAGGATAGATGCCTTCGCGTCTTGGCTATCCACCTACTAGAGCAGGACAGGTACGTGACCCGTCTAGAGCAGAGGAGACATCAGGACCAGGCCCTTCTCTGCTAGTACCAGGATCGAGACTCACAGGGAGCATAGGAGCGAGCTAGTCTACTTGAGACAGTTGCCAAGCTATAGGATGAGCTCAACCTTCGTGAAGAAGTCCACAGAACCGAGGTCGCAGACTTACAGGACAAAGCCGCCGACCTAGGCAATAGGAACTGCTACCTCAATAGCAAGGTCTTGGAGTTGCAGGGAGAGTTGGATGACAAGAAGGCTGAGTTCAACCGCAGAGGAGACAAAGAGAGGTCCAAGGGGATTGATATGCTGAAAATCCAATCTCGGAACAAGACCATGACTCAGGATCTAGAGGAGTTCAGGAAGAAGGCCGTTCGCAACTAGGGTCACCTAATCGAGGCACTTAGGCAGAACGAGTACCTACAGGACAAGTATGAGAGGACATGGCAGGCTTGGCAGAAGTTTGACAAGAAGCGCCTCAGGGAGATGAAGGGTATATGGGATCAGCTACCCAAGGAGATTCGCAACAAGACAAAGCCTAGGATAGAGGAGTTTGAGTTAGCCCCGACTCGCCTCAACCTAGACGCCTGCCCTACCCTACCTGGAGCCAAGCCTACTGAGGAGCTCGCCGAGGCCTTGAAGTACGTGTCCTGACTTCACAAGTCTAACGAGGATATCGAGATCGAGAATAGTCGTATCCCAGCTGCGGTGTACGAGTTAGAGTAGATGACCCTGTGTGGTCATGAGTCATGTCAGTGGCTTCCATAAGTTGTACCCCATGATGTACCCCTTATGAGATGTAATATGAAACACTATGCGTAGTACGATTCTCGTGAGTCTCCAAGTGTAGCTACTGGAGATGATGCTATGTAATAAAACCCATGTAATGAATGTTTTGGATCTTATTGCATTTTATGGATCTTATTGCTTCTTTGTAATGAGTGTTGGATAGAATAAATGTTTTCTTTAAATCGTCAAAATTATGAAATCATACTAAATTAAAAGCACTTATGGCATAAACACTAAAATTCCTATGATCCGTGTTGCAGATGCTGAACCGCCGATCTAATCGCCTAATGAACCATGGACGTGCGCCCACCCTTGAACCAGCCAAACCAAATGGGGGGCATGGTGGCAACAACTGTGGTCGTGGCCATGGCCGTGGACGTTGAGGGATACCCTTCAACCTAGAGAATACCCCGCCGCCTGAAGAGAACCTTCCACCACCACCACCACCGAACCTAGCAGAAGTGATGGCACAACAGACCCAACTTCTTGCAGCCCTTGTTAATGGAGCAAACCGTCGCTAGGGAGGTCAGCAGAATGACTTCCAAAGAAAGCTAGAAGGGTTTCTGAAGCTAAGGCCACCTACCTATGATGGCACTGACCCTGACCCGCTTATAGCCGATGACTGGCTCAAGGAGATGGAGAAGAATCTTGACCTCACTACTTTCACCGACGATGAGTGTGTTGGAGCTGCCTCACACTACACACTAGCTCATAGGTGCAGCACGTGCCTAGTGGGACAGTTTCAGTGATTCCCATGAGAACCCTGCCAACATCTCATGGGATGAGTTCACCGAAGCATTCACTGAGTATCACATTCCCAAGGGTATCATGGAGGCCAAAGCTAAGGAGTTTCGCAACATCAAGATGGGAAAGGACAGGGTGACTAAGTACACTACTCGTTTCACCAACCTTCTGCACTATGCACCTACCTATGTTGTGAACTCTGAGAAGGAGAAGCTGTACTATTACCGCAAGGGACTTAACCCACACATCAAGCTAAAGTTTGGCGGTATTGAGAGTAACACGTTGCGTGCTCTAGTGGATCGCTGCATCCAGATTGAGAAGGACCGTGCTGAAGCTAGAGAGGAGTACAGGGAGAGGAAGCTTAAGCCTGAGGAGTCCCTCCGTGGCCGTGATCGCAAGAGGTTCCACAGAGATGCACCACCTAGGGAACGCTCTCGCCACAACAGGGATGACAACCCTAGATCGAGTAGAGGTAGTGGAGGCTACACCGCCAAATACTCCCGCCCTGCTTAGGATCGTTATACCTAGGACCGTTATGCTCAGGACCACAACAATCAGGACCGTTTCAACCGTCCCCGCTCTGTGAATGAACGCCTAGCACAGAACCACCCTGCACCAAGCACTGAAAACTAGAAGACACCCACGCCAACCCCTACAGGCGGTACGCCTTTCACCTGCTTTGCTTGTGGCCAACCGGGTCACAAAGCCACTGAGTGCCTGCAGAACTCAGCTGCTCAGAAGTCTCAGTCCAAGGGATCTGCTACCCATGGATGTCTCAACCATCTGGACATCGAGGAAGCACAAGCTGCCCCTGATGTTGTGTATGGTATGTTTTTAGTTAATGGCAATACTGCATCAGTTCTATTTGACTCTGGAGCAACTTGTTCTTACATATCATCCAAATTTGCACGAGAACATGACCTGCCTATAACCCCACATGAGAAGCCTATCATCACTAGTTCGCCTTTAGGAGACCTAAAGTGCACCCACATCTATAAGGGAGTGAGTCTTACCATTGAGGGTCTTATCTTTAATGCTGACCTAACCCTGTTACCTTCGACAAACCTAGATGTCATCTTAGGTATGGATTGGCTAACCATTCACCGAGGTATCATATCATGTTCACCTAGATACGTCCAAGTGACCCACCCATTAGGCCAGGTTATTAGATGTGAACCCGAGTCCGAAAAGTCCACTTCTATCCTATGTGCCCTTAAAGTCAGTTCAGAATCACAAAAAGAGGAGAAGACAGTTCATGATGTGCCTATGGTCAGAGACTACCCCGATGTATTCCCTAAAGAACTACCAGGTATGCCACCAGACCGTGATGTAGAGTTCATCATTGATCTTTTGCCAGGAACAGGACCCATTGCCAAGAGACCCTATCGTATGTCAGTTGATGAACTGGCCGAGCTCAATAAACAGCTTGATGAGCTCATCTAGAAGGGATATATCAGACCCAGTGCTTCACCCTGGGGATCACCTGTTCTGTTTGTTAAGAAGAAGGATGGCTCGATGAGAATATGCATTGATTACCAGAACTTGAACGCAGTCACCATCAAGAACAAGTACCCTCTGCCAAGAATCGATGATCTGCTTGATTAGCTTCGAGGTGCCAAGTATTTCTCCAAGATTGATCTCAGATCTGGCTACCATCAGATGAAGATTTGAGAGAGTGACATCCCGAAGACAGCTTTCATGACTAGGTATGGGCAGTTTGAGTTCACCGTGGTGTCCTTTGGACTCACGAATGCTCCCGCATACTTCATGAACATGATGAATAAGGTTTTCATAGATGATCTGGATAAGTTCGTGGTAGTATTCATTGATGACATCCTTGTTTATTCACCCACCGCTGAAGAACATAAACATCATCTGAGAACCATGCTGGAGAAATTAGCACAACATCAGCTCTACGCAAAGTTCAGCAAATGCGAATTTTGGCTATAGGAAGTTGCCTTCTTAGGTCATGTACTATCAGCTGAAGGTGTCATAGTTGCACAGCCAAGATTAAAGCTGTGAAAGAGTGGGATCAACCCTGTAATGTGACAGAAATCAGAAGTTTCTTGGGATTGGCCGAATATTATCGCTGATTCATCGAAAACTTCTCCAAGATAGCCCGTCCAATGACCAACCTTCTAAAGAAGACTAAGGAGTTTGAATGGACGACCAAGTGCGAACAAAGCTTCTAGAAATTGAAACAGAAGCTTACCACAACTCCTGTGCTAGCATTACCTGATATCAGTAAAGATTTCATGGTCTATTGTGATGCATCCCATCAAGGACTTGGTTGTGTATTGATGCAAGGTGGAAGAGTGATAGCATATGCTTCCCGATAGTTGAAAGAACACAAGAACCGTTACCCAACCCATGATCTTGAGTTAGCAGTAGTTGTGCATGCCTTGAAGATCTGGAGACACTACTTGATAGGCAACAAGTGTGATATCTATATAGATCACAAGAGCTTGAAGTACTTTTTCACTCAGGAAGATCTAAATATGAGGCAATGCCGATGGCTAGAGTTGATCAAGGACTATGACCTAAAAATTCACTATCATCCAGGAAAAGCTAATGTAGTCGCAGATGCTCTTAGTCACAAGAAAGACTGTCACACTCTGATCACTGAATCCGTACCACCTGAACTTAAGGAAGAGATTGATGATTTCCAACTTAAGATACTACCACATGACTTGTTGAATGAGCTCCGCATACAGTATGATCTCACAGATTGCATCCGTCAAGCTCAGAAAAGTTGTGAAGAGATCAAATATCTCCATGGTCTGATGAAACTAGGCTATAAGACCAACCACCAAGAAGATAAACAAGGAACCATCTGGTTCAAGGACAGAATCTATGTCCCTTCTGATCCAGCACTATGAGAGGAAATTCTGTCAGAAGCTCACGATTCCAAGTATTGTATTCACCCTGGAGGTTCAAAGATGTATCAAGACTTGAAGAAACACTTTTGGTGGAAAGGCATGAAGACAGACATTGCGGGACATGTGGCACGATGTGACACCTGTAATAGAGTTAAGGCTAAACATCAAAGGCCTGCAGGTTTGCTAAAGCCTCTTGACGTTCCCGAGTGGAAATGGGAGAGCATATCCATGGATTTCATAGTTGGATTGCCCCGTTCACAGAAAGGCAATGATTCCATCTAGGTGATTGTTGATCATTTGACCAAGATTGCTCACTTTGTACTAGTTAAGACTAAAACCGATGCCGAAAAATTAGCAGATCTATATGTTGAGCATATTCTCAGACTGCATGGAGCTCCCTCTAGTATTGTATCTGATCGTGGTCCATAGTTTGTGTCCTGATTCTGGGAAGCTCTACACAAGTCCATTGGAACCAAACTTGATTTTAGTACCGCTTATCACCAACAGATAGATGGACAGACAGAATGAGTAAATCAGATCTTAGAAGACATGCTTCGTGCTAGTGTACTGAATTATGGCTCTGATTGGGAGAAATGCCTACCCTATGTAGAGTTCTCTTACAACAACAGCTACCAAGCCAGTATCAAGATGTCGCCATTTGAAGCTCTGTATGACAGACCTTGTATGACACCTTTGATGTGGTCCCAACCAAGAGAAAGATCATTCTTTGACTCTGCTAAGATTCAAGATGCCGAAGAAGGAGTTGCTCAAGTGAAGGAGAATTTGAGAATTGCCCAAAGTCGATACAAGAGCTATGCTGACAAAAGAAGAAGAGAACTGGAGTTCAATGTGGGAGACTTCGTCTATCTCAAGGTATCCCCACTATGTGGAACTGTCAGATTCCATGTGAAAGGAAAGCTTGCCCCTAGATTTATTGGGCCATACAAGGTTCGTAAGAGAATTGGAAAACTCGCTTATAAACTCGAGCTACCTGAGGAATTGGCAGGTGTACATCCCGTATTCCATGTCTCACAGCTACGCAAATGTTTGAGGGTGCCCGATGAAGTGGTTCCAACTGATACACTTGATATTCAAGACACTCTCGAGTATAAAGAACATCCTATCAGAATTCTAGGTAGAGATACCAAAGAGACTTGAAGCAAAACTATTCCTATGTGCAAGATCCAATGGAGCAACCACACTGAGAGAGAAGCAACATGGGAGAAAGAGTCTAACCTCTGGCTATGATACCCTTACCTCTTTGAAGAGTACGTTACGCTTTAATCTCGGGGACGAGATTCTGTTAAGGGGGTAGGACAGTAACAACCCAAAAATCCACACACCAAAAATCACAACTACAAAATTTTTATTATTACCCCATGCAATGTTGAGTGACATCTATAGGAGCCAACCCTAGGTGTTGCATTAGAAGTAACCCAACTAGACAATTTCATGAGCATGGCATGTCATTTGTTAATTATGTTTATTCAAAAACTAACAAATAAAATATAGCATACATTGTTAACTCAAATGGTGATTTGGATTTCCATTTGCTTTATGTAATGCTTAACAACTTCTTTAAAGAAATAAACCATAAAGTAATCATTAATCAAACCAAAGAATAGATGCATAAAGAGAAAACTATTTCTATTTTTGTATAACAAAACTACACCTATTTTTGTTATACAAAATAGCTAAATAAAATTCCTAATATATTTAAAAGAATGTTGTGGGCCTCATACCTAAAACTCTAATGAATAAGGTACACCAATTTGAATTCGAATTCCAAAATCAAATTTGAATTCAAACAAAGGAGAAGAAAAGAAAAACAAAAAAAAGAGAAAAGGGACGAGCTAGCCTCACAGCCCAAGCAACCGATCGGCCTAGCCTGCCCTTTTCCTCTAGCTGGCCTAGCTCACTCACCTGGCTTCGCTGGCCCACGCGCAGCCGCAAGCAGGCCTGGCCTGACCGCGCTGGCCCAACGCGCCAGCACGCTAGCACGCCATCACCCGACGGAAGCCGCTACTAAGCGGGGCCCAGGTGTCATCACCCACCTCGATCCCCCCTGCTCTTTCCCGACTGCAGAGCAGAGACGGGAGCGGGAGCTCCACGCAACCTGCCTCGGTCGCATAATTGCGCCATCAACCGATCGGACGCGCTCAAGGACGCCAGCCAGACCGACTGAGTTTGACAGAAGTCACGCCTATGGCGTGACCCTGCCCCCCTTCACGTGCGCCTGCCATGGCCATGGCCGAGCCATGACCTTGTTGCCTCCCTGTCCCCTGCCTTGCTGACCAAGGAACACGAAAATGGTTTCGCCATCGCACCCGCGGCCGCGTCATGACCCCGTAGCCCTGGCCTCGACGCGATCATAGCCCTCCGCGCGCCCCTTGGCCATCCACAGCCACTCGCTCGATGCCTGGCCAAGCTTCGGCTATAAAAGCCCTGGCCCCGGTTGCCCAAACGCGTCCCCGTGCCCGCCGCCACCTTGTGGCCATCCACCACACACCCGAGCCAAGAGAGAGAGGGGATAGAGGGAGAAGAAGGAGCGCCGAAGCCGCCCGGCGTCATCGGTGTCGCCGCAGCGGAGGACGACGCCTCGATCCACCACGTCGACGTTGCTCGGCACTGCACAGCTTCGTCTCGACATGGCCACGACCCGCCACTGTGTCACCATCCTATCTCCCATGACACCAACGGTGAGCCTCGGTCTTTCCCTGCTCGCTGCCAGACCTCGCTGTTTCGGCCATGGCGCTCCACACCGGGAGCGCGTAGGCCAAGGCCATCTCCGGCCTCTGGGTACACACGCATGCACACTGGCCAAGGAACGAACATGCCACGCGCTCATTCATGAGAAAAGGGGACCGCTGCTATGCCACCTAGCTTGCGCCGTTCACCACCGGATCACCGCCATGGCCGAATCAAGCCGCCACCGTGGCCAAAGCCACTGGAGGCTCTAGAAGTCCCCTCGACCTGCCCGACGAGCCCACTGGAGCACCGTGATGCTCACGTGCACCACATGTCCGGCTTGAGCAGCTGACGCCATGGCTAGACCCCTAGGAAACCTTGGCCGTCGTGATAGCGCCATCGTTGGAGTCACCGCACCTTGGAGAAGCCGTAGCACCACACTACCACACCCCTATGCCTCTGGCAAGGCTCGCCGGTGAGGTACGCCACCGGTGGGAACCCACCGCTTGGAGGAAGGGGGGAAATTTCTTCCCTGGACCGCCCACTCGTACACCCGGTGCACGTAGACCACAGAGAGACAAGGAGAAGGGTGGACGTGGTTCACCGAAAGGAGAAGCGGCCCACCATAGACCGGCGCATGCATCCACCGTGGACCACGAGCCGTGGACTCGAGCTCGACCCGAAACCTAGAAGGCGACATGGCACTCTGTGACGAGGCGACGTGGTGGGCTGAGCCCGGCCCAAATCTAGCCCTGTCCAGGCCACCGAAGCCCAGTCGAGACCCGGTCCGTGTTGACCGTTGACCGGTCAATGTTGATGGTTGACCTGGCCCCACATGTCAGCGACACAGAGACTCCGGACCCACTTGTCAGTAAATAACGTCATGCTGACGTCATGACGACGTTAGACGGGTCCCACCTGTTAGTAACGACACAGCCGAGGTGACGTCATGCAGACGTCACGATGATGTCAGCAGCCCTGGCCCCACACGTCAGTGACTATGAATCGTTGATCGTTGACTCACCCATTGACTTGACGTTGACTTTGACTGGACCCACAAGTCAGTGACCCTGGCCCCACCTGTCGGAACGGATGACATTGATGACGTCATGCTGACGTCAAGCTGACGTTAGCAGGACCCCAGCTATCAGCTCGGAATCAAAATGATGACGTCATGCTGACGTCAGCATGCCCCGTGGACCAGTCACAGCATGACACGTGTCAGCTGAGGATTAATTCAGTCTTTTTCATTTTTAGAGAGGAATTAAACTTCAGAAATTCATAACTAATTCATACGACCTTAGAAAAATACGAAACTAGGACCAAAATTCATCTAAAATCGAGCCCTTCGCAGTGAACCCATATTTGAGTGCATTTGGTTCTTTAGAATTTTCATTGCTCTTTGTGCTATTCTATAGACGTCGCTAACGCGACTATAATACGATCGTTGCAGACTCAGAGGAGAACCAGACAGACGAGGATCATGAGTACTGTGAGGAGAACAGAGATGACTACACTGAAGGTGCCACGTCCCACCCAATCTTGTAGCACCTATTACGTATGGCTAATATAGAACTGCTATTGCTTTACTTACTATTATAATCATACAATGATGGGACTTGCATGGTAGTATGCTTACTTGATGGCCTTTACCTTGACGCAACCTTACCCCTGCATACCCTGCTATTAGGCTAGACACGCACTTACTGCTATATATCATTGCTTACACTTCTACTACGCTTATACTACATTAATGCGTGGTGGAAACTGGTGTTATCTGGACTATGGGGAGAGTGCTGTGTGTGTGACTTGGGTGTGTGGAGGGTGAGGGTTGTGTCGACCAAGTTGGAGTATACGACGAGCCTAGGGCAAGTCTTGCCATGGGGTGCTACCTGGGCACCCCTAGAATGGATACCTGTGGTGGGTAAATGGTATATGAGGTGGTCCTGGGTGTGAACCTGTGATGGGAGGAGCCCAGGATGGAGGTGCTATGGTGGCACGATAAATGGAAACCCTGATGGAGACATTCTGGCTTGGTCATCCCTAAGGACTTACTAGTACTCGGATTCACTAGGAAGCCTTACGTACCACTCACCCTATATGGTGCGGGATGGCCGGACTACTAGGTAGGGTATTGCCACTACTGCTAGGTTGATAGCGGATAGTGTAAGGAGGTACGGGGCATAGAGGATTTCCCCCACACCCTTCCGAGACTTCATGGAGACCTTATGGACCCGGCTCATGACTCACAGTTTCAGCCACCCCAGACTAGACTTGGGGTGTACCTAGGCTGAATGGTATGGTGGCATAATCCTAGGCTAGCAAGCGGCCAGAATCAGCCCAGCTGACGACAGCCAGCGAAGAAGGCAGATCTTGTGGTTATGTAAAACCTCTGCAGAGTGTATGGTTGATCGATCGATACATGTGCCGACTTATTGGCTATGGACATTTCCTGGGTTTCGCTTAAACTAGATAGTGAGATGAGTCCTTCTCTTCTTCCCCTATGAGAGAGTGTCGGTCGTAGCCAGGGGCTACGAGCCTTGAGACAGTGCCGAGAGGGAGTTGGCCTATCGACTGAGTGATGGTATGGTGATGGTGTGAATGGTGGTATATCGATCCCAGGATCAAAACATGGCTCTAGAAAGGGAATGGGGTGGAATGTGTGTGGGAATGGAGTTAAAACTTGACCAACTATTATTATTTACTTGATATGCTAAAACATAGGAAACCCCAGCCTTATAGGTTCCTTTTTAATTATATCCAACTTGCATCCAACTTCCACAAAGTAATGCTCATAGGGTGGGAGTGGCCAGTACAAATCATACTAATAAATTTTGGCACACAGGTTCTGCTGAGAAATATAGCTCCAAGGAGTTTGATGGTTGAGGGGTTCGTTCCTACGCTCGAGTTTGGCGATCTTATCTTCAAGCTGTTCTGAATGAATGCTACTTTTGATTCCGCCGATACGGCGATGTAATAAATTATGTTATTCCGCATTATTTGTACTCTAAAATTACGTTGTATGGATGTGATATTCGACTGGAATTTGGGTAATATGATCTACAACGGTCTTATTACACTACGACTCTGTGGATTTCCCTTCGTGGAAATCGGGTCGCTTCAAAATCGATTAAAGCTCATTGGGTTGTATAAGAAGAATCGGTTATCATTCAAGATAAATGTCGTTATTTGAGCAGATATTATTCAATGTCAATAAGATGTCAACAATGATTGGTTTATGCTGAGCCAATGATTACAAGCAACCGAACGCCTTTTATATAAAGAAACAATTCAACACCATTTAGCTGTTTAATAAAGATAAATCTAATAAACATGTTAGATCTCATCTATTGCTATGATCAGTGGGGCATGAGGCAGAATCATGCAGGCGTAGAAATAATAATAGACTCAACGACCCTAACTCATTACTAATATCAGTGGGGCATAAGGCAGAATCATGCAGGCCATAATACAATAATAAGATAATGGGGCTAACACATCTTTCAACCTCTCTTTATTTCAATGGTCTCATGATGCGAACTGCTCGTGAAAGCACTCGATATCGGCTAAACAGTCGATTCAAGCATAGCGCACAGTTAAAGTCATGCCTTATTAGGAATAGATCTACCGAATAACAATCCCCACTTCATGGTACTAATAGTGGGGTGTGAGGCAGAATCACACAAACCGTGATAACAGGCTATGGAACGATTTCGCTAGCCAATAAATCTACTCAAGACGCAACATGCTTTAACCACACGCTATGCACGATCAAGATTGATGTAAAACAACCGATAAAACATAACTCATCGTTTAATGTACATATTAGATCGGTTTTAGATTAACAAACGATGGGCTAAACAGGATATAAGGCCGATCTAGATCAATCCCAATCGGGCAGAGTGATATTCCTGTAATTTAGATGAATAATAAAAGCAATAAGCAATATCGGTCACTTAATGAATCTACCAAAGACTGTCATTCTAAGATAGAGCCGATAACTTGATCTTGATCTAGTTCATGCAGTGGGGGTCGACCGGATCGATGCAACCATACTTGAACTAGGCAAGAATCGATAACTAACTTATACCAGAGTCACAGTGGAGGTCGACCGGATCGATGCAGTCGTATGAACAGAGGTATAAGCCATGACGATACTTACAACAAGCAGTGGAGGTCGACCGTATCGATGCAGCCGTACTTGCCAAAGAACGCACCGAGATCTACTCTACTCCTACTCCTAAGGGATGTCCGAAGCCAAAAAAGTAAATGACTTGTATATTGGATTGATTGTTGTTCTTTATAATAGCCAGAGTTTGGTATTTATACCTAGAGTCTAAACATGAATCCTACTCGAGCACGATTCGTTACAATTTTCTGGCATAAAAGAAAACATTCCTAATTTAAGATAACTTGGACCCTAATCTTTCCTCTTTTTAGAGTATCATGTTTCGTCCTGGCGCCGATCATAGCCTTTGTCATTATCTGCCAGCGCTGCCCGAAGAAAGCTAATTCTGGTGCTACATTCGAATCAGCTAATTCCGATCTGCACGCAATTGCTTCCTTGATGACATGATCTTAGGAGCTTTTAAGTCTCTGCGAGACTCCTTCCATATTTTGGTGTAAACACATGCCCCCCAATTTTGGGACAAAAGTAATTTTATTCCAAAATTATCATGTTTGTATCCCTGATTCGTCCGCTGTCACGGGCAGAGAATCATGATCTAGGGTCTACTGTTTGTCGCCGTCCGCAGCTCATGAACCTATGCCTCAAAACTTTTACAAGAGCGTCACTGCTTCACGGGCACTTGGATTCATCTTTCTGTGTCGGCTATAAAATGTTTATCCGGCCCTGGTGAGAGCAACTCAACAATCCAGCCATGTTTTTCTTCCAACTGTTCCCTCGAGTGCTTCTAGCTCCACCGGACCCTCCATGGTCCATTCTTTTACTATGAAGATCTTGAGTGGTTAGAAGAATCCTTGTGCATAGGGTGATTGTGTCGCTTATTCTAGCGCCTTGTCGAGCAAGAGGATCAGCTACTGCGGCTAGAAGAAGTCTTGTGATATCACCTGTGTCTTCTCACAATGCTCGTAGAGCTGTTCTAGTGTTTGCAAGGGCTAAAATATGTGGACACCTTCCCCTTGTTCGTTCCACCAAATGCCCACCGAGAAAGCCACAGGCTTCTTTCCCATAGTTTCCTAGCCACCGAGAATCAGTTGGGCATCTGTTGGGTGACCTTTCCCCTTTTCCTGGCATAATTCTATCAACAGGTCGACGTGACTCGGTTCACGATGACCTTTGGCCTTGTGGGGATCCACCACTCCCTTCAATCCAAAGAAGTCTTGGTGGGTCGGTCTCTGGTTAATGTAAATTCTTTGTATCCGCCCCATGATATTTTTGTAATTTGGGGAAGTAATAAGTCCAAATTTGTTATTTCTTCGTTATCTGTCCCCTAAATTTCTAGAGTGTCGATCCGTTTTCGTTCCTGATTTCTATTTTACACCCCCGGCGAAGTCTATCTTCTTGCCTTCCTAGGCTATATATACGGGCCATGGCTCTGGATTGAAAAACCACCCGCTTTGTCTCAAACCTCCTACATCCTTAGTATAGTTTTTGCTTTTTCCGTAGGCTTGAGATCATGGAGAACAGCAACAGATCTGCTGAGGAGGCTCTTGATGGATCTGCATCATCATGCCAGCGCATCCATCGTCAAGAGGGTGCACCTCGTGATGCTCCTGTCATTTCAGAGCAGAGGGCTGACTCTGCTCAGCCTTTGGGGTCATCCTCAGCACCAATTTGTCGCTAGCTTCCCCGCTATCTGAGGAGGCAAAGAGATAACGATGACTTGATCGCTTCCATTGATCGAACCAACAAGAAACTTGCCGACTGCCTCGCTATTGCGGAGTCAGCTCTGGCCATAGTTCAGGGTCGATCACCCCCTGAGGCTAACCCGGTGCGAGAGGTTGGCCAAGGTTGAAGCCAAAATCACTGGTAAGACATTTACCATAATTTTCTATTTCTTCTTAACTTTTGCCTCCAATACCCTGATCACCTCTTCCTTAAATCCTTTAGATCTATCAGCTTAGCTGGAAAGCCTCCATTTAGCTACAGACCATGCGGCGGGATTCGTCAATGCTAGGGGCGCTGTTCTAGTAGTTCGCTTGTATGACATCCCAAACCACGTTAGAGAAGTTGCTCTTCATGGCGTTTGTCATGGCACTGCCATGGCATTAGCTGCTGCACAAGTTCACTCCGGCCACGATCTTCGGCTTCTTCCCCGTGGAACTCCAGCCACCGGATACCATGGAGATTACGAGCGCCTAGTCAAGGATTTCTCCGACGCCGCCAACTCTATAGTCCTAACCTCCCAGGCCGATGATATAGTGAACAAAGTGTTTTCTGGTCTATAGCTTGTAATAAGTGACATCAAGCAAAAACTTCCATCGTCTCTAATGATTTTCCTTTTACTTCATGCACCACTTTGTCCGTGTTTGCCTCGCTCCTGCGGGCGACACGTATCGTATCGGCTTTTATCCTTCTAGATTTATCTTCGCACTAGAAGCGATACCTTTCTGGTATCGGTTATTAGAACTGACAACTGAGCAAATTGGTTGTCAAGTATTACTCCAAACATTAGGGTAATATTCCTTTAAATATTCCCCATTCGATTGCTCTGCCGAATTCCTCTTCTCCTCTTAGTGTTTCCAAAAATGTAAATATTACCAAGCGCACAATGTTTGATCCGATAAGGTTTCTCCCGATTAGGCAACCATACTGGCTATCTCACTTTTGGCCATCAAGGGTAATCCATCCCAGCTTTCTCTGGAGTCTCATTGCCATTGACCGTCATAAGTACATCTTCGAGAGCATCCCTAGATCAGCCGAAGGAGTCAAACAGATCGTGGGAGCTGATGCTATTCGGCTTAGAAATTTTGAGAGCGACAAAAATCTGCATGTCAACACGTATCTTGTGTAGAATTGATCATACTCTCCGTTATTTAATTACATTTCTTTTTTCAGCTAAAGAGCCGATTTGATACAACCGATCCTAGACTTCTAATCCAATCAAGTCTAAAAACACGGCTTTTATTAAGAGAACCCTTCGATTTCCTGCCTTCAGTTGCTCAACGCCGTATTCCCATCGACATTAGTGAAGTGGCGCTTTGCCTTCCATTAATTATGGTTGCCTTTTGCGTGTCTCGGGGCGTCCACCTCTTCGCTTCAGGTCTTCAAATACTAGCCAGTGGCTTCGGCCTTGAACACATCTCCACTCGCAACTGTTCCTTTGCTCTTCTCCACCTGCCAAAACCCTATAGCGGTTTTCCTTCTCCCTTTCATAGATCCAATCATCCCTCATGGCCGGCGAAAACAACCGAGGCAAGCATGTGGCGGAGGAAATCTCGAAGGAGAACATGCCGATGAACCAGTGTCTCCGACGCATGAGGTGAGATTGATATTTTTTGTTTATGATGATGAACAGTTCTGACTCGCCTATAGGTTTGTTGTGAATGACAGTCTCCATCCTCTTTCTAGGGTCGGTAGGCCTTCTGACGCCGCATGTTCTGTGCCGGCCTCGTCGTCGGATTCTTTCAACTCCTACAATGGCGACGACGACCGATGCTACCTTCATGAGTGGAGGATGGCTCAAAATTGTTATTCCGAGGCGACTTGGGAGAACGACCAACTGGAGATTCACCTTGGGGTCTCAAGCCACCCTTCACATGGCTGAGGAGGAGGCCAGCGCCATTTGAGCGCGGCTGGCCGAGTCTAACGCCATGGTGGCGGGTAAGATAAATTCCAAGAATGCCTCATTCCGATTTTCATTATCTTTATCATGATAATCTTTTGTTCCTACGACTGTCAGCCCTGATGGTGCAGTTAGAGTCTCTCCAACTGGCGACGAACATGGTCACGGATGCTGTCAACGCATGGGGTTCCCCTATCGACGCTCGTCTCCAAGACGTCCCGATCCGCATTTGGGAGATAGCCCTCCATGGTGTTCGTCATGGTGCGGCGGTGGCGCTGACCGCGGCACAAGTCCAAACTAGGTACGAGCTCCATGCCATGGAGACTGGTTTCCCAATGGGCAATGGCCCTAAGGAGCATGAGGACCTGCTCGAAGAATTCATGGCAGTGGAGGCCATAGTAGACATCACATCCGCTTAGGATGTGGTGAACAAGGTATTTGATTAGTCTATACTTAGGATAATCTAATGAACAAAGACTCATGTTCTTTCATGTATGCGCCTCAGTGCAATGCCCTTGTGTATGACTATTTTTTGCTTTTTGTTTTTGCTCTATAGGCGATACATATCGTATCGGCTTTCATTGTCTTTGAAGATTTTCATTTTTTAAACTAGAGGCGATACCCTCCTGGTGCCGGCTATTAGAGCCGAGAACGAATCGGCTATCAAGTGTTGATCAAATGTTAGGATAACACCCCGCAGAACTTTTCATATCAAAGGTCAAACGATAAATAAACCTAGGTCAAGCATCCTGTTAAGTGAAATAGAACTTCTTTAAGAAATCCATTAACACTGAATCACACTTACACTTTGACTCAACATTCACATACATCGGCCTAAATCCATCTCCAAGACTCAATGCTTATTTTTCCTTTAATCTGACGGCCGACGTGAAGCTGTGACTTTTCTATTAAAACAAACTCTCAGAGTTGATTGCTTGCATCGGTTGTTGGCTTTCATTGCTGATCTTAATGAAGACTCCTTCCCATGACTTGCCTGAAAAACATTCGAAGTCTCCTAGTTCCCAAAAGACTGGATCGGCTGTTGTGATGCTTACGGACTCATCAGCATGAACCAGTTTGACATCATCTCCATGTCATTGAATCAAACACTGATGCATGGTCAATGGTATACAGCAGTTCGCATGAATCCAATCGTGACCGAGGAGCAAACTGTATGACCCTTTTCCATCGATGACGAAGAATGTTATGAGCAGAGTCTTGCTCCCGATTGTTAGTTCAATGTTTACTGTCCCCCGGGTCTTAACGTATTACCTCCGAAGTCTTTAAGCATCATATCAGTCTCCATCAGATCTTCTAGTCCTTTGCCAAGTTTACAAAAAGTAGTGTAAGACATAACATTGATAGAAGCACCTCCGTCCACCAACATCTTGTTCATCGACTTCCCATCAACAAGACCTTTCATATATAAAGCTTTTAAGTATCGATGTTTGACTGGTTTGTCAAATATTGCTTGCTGTACAACCGTTAACTTGGCAACTATCTCCTCATACTCTGATTCATCGAAATCCAAATAAACTTCTTGATCTACCGGAGCTCTGAATTCTGATGGCAACAGAAAAGCTATTTGAATATTAGCCAATGGTTGCTTTCTATCGGCTGTCTGCTTGGTACGCCATACTTGAGGTTTACTGGATGCCTGAGCCTGTTCCATCTCTTTATTCCTTAGGCGCTACACCCTTCTCTTTTGGCTCCTTGTTAAACCACCTAGACACCATTGACCTCCCTACCAAACATACTTTCTTTTGTTGCCTTCCTCTTTATGCTCAGCCCAGTCCTGGTCAACAACCCTTTTTCCAAGCCAATCATGAACTCTTTTATTTTTTAAGCGCCGATCCATGTTATTATGATGATATGCATCTTGAGCATGGATAGACCGGCGACTGGTTTGAGACTGCTTATACTTCTGATATTGATTGCTACATTCTGGATAGTCATATCTGGTAGGCAACTTCAAATCTTCATTCCAGCAATGTCTGAAGAAAGGACAATTCCAATGTAATTTGGCTTGTTTCCTTTCATACCTCTCTTCTTTCAGTTGATGCTGGTACGCTTGATCCTTTAACCAACGCTGATAATCCTTTTCTTTCTATCGCTGCCACTTATTCAACAGAATCCGAGATGTAACCCGTGGCTTTGTCGTCTCTGCTTTTGACGTCTCCCCCTGCTCGTTTCGGCTCTTTTGCTCGACACGATGTCTTCTAATCTCTCTGTACTCATCAACCGATATTTGCATCTAGGGATCGACTATTCTAGCTTCTTTTGATTTGGTTGACGTTAGGACCTTAGTTTTTCCTTTGAATAGCCCAGCATCAACCATGTTTAGATCTCCTAGGAAATGATTATCGTCAACTTTCATTTTCCGAGGCGTATCAAATTTGAGCCTCCCCTACTGAATAGCCCTCTGTATATGCTGTCAGAAAATTCTACATTCGTTGGTGAAATGAGAAGTAGCATTATGGAACTTGTAGAATTTCTTATTCTTTAATTAATCAGGGGGCAACATGACATGACCATCGAGCAACTTGATCTGCCCTTTCTCAAGTAAGAAATCAAAGAGCTTGTCTGATTTGGTGACATCAAAGTCATAGCTCTCCTCAACTCCTCTTCCCCAAGGATTTGGCACCATCACTCTCTTCTTGCCCCAATTCCATTCAGCCGTAGCAACCTCTTCTTCTTCATCTTCATAGTTGTCATCGACTGAGTATGGATCATAAGCTTTGGCTACTGTGGTACTCTTCTGGAACTAGGTATCTCTACGTATAGTCTGGAATTAGCTATTGAGCACTGCTACTCATTGAGCTAATTGACCTAAGTTGTCAAATTCTTGTCCCAGCAGCTTTTCTTTCCACATCGGCAGCATTCCTTGAACAGCTAAAACAGCTAGCTGATCATCGGCTAAGTTTAAGGAGAAGCACAAGTTCTTGGTTTCTCGGAACCTCTGAAGAAATTCAGTGCCCGGTTCATTAGTCTTTTGTCTTATAGTTGTTAGATCGGTAATCTTCTTTTCTCTAGTCCCAGTGTAAAAATATGTATGAAATTTCTTCTCCAGGTCAGCCCAATTGGCAATGGAATTGACTGGCAATGATGAAAACCAAGTGAAGGCTGGCCCTGATAAGGACAAGGAGAAGAAACAAACTCAATGGGCATCCGCAACTGATGCTTCGCCCAATTATGTAAGATACCGACTGACATGTTCTATCGTGCTTTGTACTGTCTTGGCCAGTAAACTTAGCAAACTCTGGAAGCCTGTAATTTGTGGGAAAAGCGACCAAATCATACTATTCTGGATATGACGTTTGTATGAAAAGGTCAGCCCTTTTGGCTTCAGATTGAACTGATTCTTCATCATCTCGGTCACCCTCAACAGTAATTCATCAGCTTACGGATTTAGATTTCTTTGCACCTACTGACCCATCTGTGGAATGAAATCTCGTGTGCCTTGGTATCCTAGATTTGGCATCATGTGAAGGGTGTTATAATCTGTGCCATAGTGATATCCTTGTGGAATCTCAATCTGCTAGGTCCTTTGCTGGCTTACTGCTTGAAGTCTCTGATTGTAGACATAAGGATCTATATCCCTATGGATCCTTTGAATTGATGGTGCTATTTTTTGAGTCGACGACGATACGTGGCCTGTGCCAAAATTGATCACCTGGTTCTGACTTTGCCCTGCCGGCTGTTGCATATGTTGTACAGACAGTCTAGGATTGTACTATATCTGATTCGTAGTAGTTCCTTGAGCCTATTCAGATGAACCCTGAACTGTCTGGACATCACCATTACCAACTGGTGCTGCTTCTTGATGGCTGGTGTCAACTTGATTAGTCCCTTGGGTCTATGGATCTGGAATGTTGTAATAAGCCGATTTGCCTTGACCAACTAGAAATCCATGAATCGCCTCTCTCATGGCATTGTGGAATATGTCCACGAAAGCTTCGTTATGGCTTGATATGGCATCACGAACAAATTTGTCTACAATTTCCTTAAAGAAACGCCTGTCTTCATCTTCAGTTGTATCTGTCTGCCCGTGTAACAGAACTCTTAATAGTGGAAATTTCTAAACAATTGTGTTGTCATGTGTTTTGGTGTAGGACAACAAATATTTTTTCTGAAACTCTTCTGTAGCTTTGCTGATGATACCCTTAACCCCATCAGGTAGATCTTCATAATGCAGCATAAGGATGTCGTTGTTGTTGTGAACCGCCATGACGATTGTGGGGTCCCACCGGGCATGCCAAAAACATGTGTCGACACAGAATTTTCGTCCCGTGCCGATGACACATGCAGCAAGCCGGAAGGGTCTGCTCGATGGAGCTATAAATCCACCTAGCTTCAGCGTAGGGATGGTCGATCCTACACACTCCTCCCGAGACGTGCCAATCAATTTGATCCTGTAATTGACAAGGAGAGAAAGCTTATTAGTAATTAAGGGCAGAACTTGCCGGTGTTGCCAAACAGTCCCGAATGTGCGGCTCTGAGAGCCGATATGAAAGGAGATCAACTAAACAGTCGATTCCAGCATATTCATGAGAATAAATCAGTTAAAGCTCATTGGGTTATATAAGAAGAATCGGTTATCATTCAAGATAAATGTCGTTATTTGAGCAGATATTAATCAATGGCAATAAGATGTCAATAATGATTGGTTTATGCTGAGCCAATGATTACAAGCAACCGAACGCATTTTATATAAAGAAACAATTCAACACCATTTAACTGTTTAATAAAGATAAATCTAATAAATATGTTAGATCTCATCTATCGCTATGACCAGTGGGGCATGAGACAGAATCATGCAGGCCATAGAAATAACAATAGACTCAACGACTCTAACTCATTACTAATATCAGTGGGGCATGTGGTAGAATCATGCAGGCCGTAATACAATAATAAGATCATAGGGCTAACATATCTTTCAACCTATCTTTACTTCAATGGTCTCATGATGCGAACTGCTCGTGAAAGCACTCGATATCGGCTAAATAGTCGATTCAGGCATAGCGCACAGTTAAAGTCATGCCTTATCAGGAATAGATCTACCGAATAATGATCCCCACTTCACAGTGCTAACAATGGGGTGTGAGACAGAATCACACAGGCCATGATAACGGGCCATGGAACGGTTTTTCCTAGCCAATAAATCTACTCAAGACGTAACATGCTTTAACCGCACGCTATGCACGATCAAGATTGATGTAAAACAGCCGATAAAACGTAACTCATCGTTTAATGTACATATTAGATCGGTTTTAGATTAACAAACGATGGGTTAAACATGATATAAAGCCGATCTAGATAATCCCAATCGGACAGAGTGATATTGTTGTAATTTAGATGAATAATGAAAGCAATAAGCAATATCGATAACTTAATGAATCTACCAAAGACTGTCATTCTAAGGTAGAGCCGATAACTTGACCTTGATCTAGTTCATGCAGTGGGGTTTGACCGGGATCGATGCAGTCATACTTGAACTAGGCAAGAATCGATAACTAACTTATACCAGAGTCGCAGTGGAGGTCGACCGGATCGATGCAGCCATATGAACAGAGGTATAAGCCATGACGTTACTTACAACAAGCAGTGGAGGTCGACCGGATCGATGCAGCCATACTTGCTGAAGAACTCGCCGAGATCTACTCTACTCCTACTCCTAAGAGGTGGCCGAAGCCAAAAAAGTAAATGACTTGTATATTGGATTGATTGTTGTTCTTTACAATAGCTAGGGTTTGGTATTTATTCCTGGAGTCTAAACGTGAATACTACTCGAGCACGATTCGTTACAATTTTCCGGTATAAAAGAAAACATTCCTAATTTAAGATAACTTGGACCCTAATCTTCCCCATTTTGTAGAGTCCATCATGTTTTGTCCTGGCGCCGATTATAGCCTTTGTCATTATCTATCAGCGCTACCCGAAGAAAGATGATTCTGATGATACATTCGAATCAGCTAATTCCAATCTACACACAATTGCTTTCTTGATGACATGATCTTAGGAACTTTTAAATCTCTGCGAGACTCCTTCTAAATTTTGGTGTAAACCAAAGACTGGCGGGCTGTGATGCGGCCTAGTCCCCAAATCGGTTTCCAACTCAACGGGCTCGGGTTGCTCAACAATTTGCCTTTCATTTAAATCAACCCCGGCCACCTTCTCGTATCTGCTCGGCCCTTTTCCATTTCCTCCCCAATAACTATTGCCTGGGCAATTAAACGCGATGTGTCCCCCATGTAGGCAAACAAAGCATCTTATGGGAGATTTGCACGCCTCCCTAACATGTCCCACGGTCAAACAGCGTGAACAAATCCTAGACGTCAAAGCTGCTGAAGGATTGCCTGCAGCGGAGCATTGACCCAAGGCTGCTCCAGGCTCCAAATTCAAATAGGAGCCAATAGGCTTTGGCCTAGCCTGATGAACTTGCCCAATAGGATTCTTTCCTTTGTCAGAAGTAGGCCCTTTGTTAGCAGGGAAAAGCAAATGATCAAAAACGCTAATTCGAGGCTGATGAGAAGCAATTGGAACTTTGTTGGCTCTAGTGAGCAGAGTGCTTTTCACGGCATCAGCAAAGGTGGTTGAAGGTCTGATCAGATTTCCGTTTGCGGTCACTGCACTTTTCTGGATAGCAGTCCACAAGGCTTCTTCCTCGGCATAGAAACTTCTCCACTCCCAAATCCAGTTCAAGCCGCCATTGCTCTAGAGGTGGAAAAAGACTTTGAAAGACGAACACTCAAAAGAACACAAATTGGCAACATGAAAACCAATAGATTTTGAGGAAACCGAGAATTGAAACACCCTATCAGAAAGCTGAAGAACCACAAAATCCAAGGCCACACCCCCGATCGTAGACTAAAGAATGG